>NW_006921695.1:2687288-2721869 GCF_000298275.1 Orycteropus afer afer | reverse complement strand
TTATTATTTCAAAGTTTATATATTCCGATTCTATTCTTTCATATGCTCACATACTTAACAATAAATATTTATTGAACAACTAGTGTATGTCAGGCTCTGTTCTAGAAACTTGAATTAGAACAGTGATTGAAAATAGATGCAGTATCTGTCCCATAGAGTTTACAATGGAGTGAAGGAGGCAGATATAATAAAACCATCATTCCAGCGAAAGTAAATGTTTCACAGTGATAAGGCTAGAGTGTGGTTCTATGAGTGCTCGTGGTTGGTATTTAGTGAATGTTTTAGTTTCCTAGTGCTTCTGTTCATTTTTTACAACTTCCAAGTTTCCTATATTCATACTTCATACATTCCACATTCTGATTTATGGATATTTGCAGCTGTTTCTTCTCATTTTGAGTCATGCCCCATCAGCAAATGGAGGTTCAGAAAGCTTTACACAATCCATATCATCAAGGTCAACTCTACTTTGAGGAGGTGGCTCTTTCCCAGTTGTATTTTGAGTGCCTTCTGACCTGAGGGAATCATCTTCCAGCACTATATCAGACAATGTTTCAGAGCTATTCATAAAGTTTTCTGGTAATATATCATACAGTGTTTCACTGTTATTCATAAGGTTTTCACTGGCCAATTCTTTGTGAAGTGGATGTCCCCATCCTTCCCAGTCTGTCTTAGTCTCGAAGCTTCACTGAAACCTGTCCACCATGGGTGATTCTGCTGATATACGAAATACTGGTGGTATAAGCTCCTGCCTCATATCAACACAAAAACCACCACAGTATGATAAACTGACAGATGAGTGGTGGATTTTTATCCTAGGCATTAGTGAGCTGAAATAGACTGGTTTTGGCCATTTTGAATCAGACAGTCATGTGATGTACTATGACAGGAATGATAAATTGAAGAGGAATAGTGTGACATTCATTGTTGCAAAGAATGTTTCAAGATCTATCTTGAAGAACTATGCTGTCAGTGATAGAGTAATATCCATATGCCTACAAAGAAGACCAGTTAATACTACTATTATTCAAATTTACACACCAACCAGTGAAGCCAAAAAGAATCACCAGAAGTTGGAAAATATGGCCTTGAGTATAAAAATGACACTAAATATAGCATGATAGATTTTGCAAGACCAAAGACTTATTCATTGCAAATACCTTTTTCAACACCATAAATGGTGGCTATACATATGGACCTTGCCATATGGAATACACAGGAATCAGATTGACTATGTCTGTGTAAAGGGCAATAGAGAAGCTCAATATCTTCGGCCAAAACAAGGCCAGGAGCCAACTGTGGGACAGATCATCAATTGCTCATAAGCAATTTCAAGTTGAAGCTTAAGAAAATTAAAACAAGTGCACAAGAGCCAAAATTTTACCTTGATTATATCCTTCCTGAATTTCGAGACCATGTGAAGAATAGATTTGATGCATTGAACACCAATGACTGAAAACCAGATGAATTGTGGGGTGACACCAAGAACATCACACACAAAGAAAGCAAAAGGTCATTAAAAAGACAGGAGAGGAAGGAAAGACCAAAATGTAGAACAGACTCTCAATCTTGCTTTTGAACAGAGAAGCACTAAAGAAAATGGAATAAATGACAAGATAAAAGAGCTAAACAGGAGATTTCAAAGAGCAGCTCTAGAAGACAAGGCCATTTACTGTGCTGAAATGTTCAAAGACCTGAAAAACTGAAAAGGTAGAACACACTCTGCATTTTTCAAGCTGAAAGAACTGAAGAAAATATTCAAGCCTCAAGTTGCATTATTGAAAGATTCTGTGGGCAAAATATTGAATGATGCAGGAAGCATCAAATGAAAATGGAAGGTGCCATAAAAAAAAAAAAAAAAAAGAAGAAAAAAAATGGAAGGAATACACAGTCACTGTACAAAAAACAATTGGTTGATGTTTATCTTTCAGGAGATGGAATTTGATCAAGAACCAGTGGTATTGAAGGAAGAGGTTGAAGCTGTATGAAGGAACTAGCAAAAAACAAGCTTCCAGGAATTGATGGAATATCCATTGAGATGTTTCAATAAACAGATGCCATGCTGGAGGCACTACTCATCTTTGCAAAGTAATTTGAAAGACAGCTACCTGGCCAACTGCCTGGATGAGATCTATGTTTGTACCCAGAGCAAAGAAAGGTGATCCAACAGAATGTGAAAATTATCAAACATTATCATTAACACCACATACTAGTGAAATTTTGCTGAAGATAATACAAAAATGAATAAGGAAGACAGAAGAGTTGATGCTTTTGAGTTGTGGTGTTGGCAAAGACTACTGAAAGCACCATGGACTACCAGAAGAATGAACAAATCTGTCCTGGAAGAAGTGCAACTGGAATGCTCCTTGGAAGCAAGAATGGCCAGACTTTTTCTCACCTACTTTGGTCATGTTATCAGAAGGGACAATTCTCTGAAGAAGGATATCATGCTTGGTAAAGTGGTGGGTCAGCAAAAAGAGGGAAGAACCTCAACAAAATGGGTTGACACAGTGGTTGCAATGATGGTGTCAGGTATAGCAAGCATTGTGAGGATGGCATACCACTGGGCAATTCTGTTGTACATAGGGTCGCTATGACTCAGAGCAGACTCAACTGTACATAACAACAACACACAACACTGCTTCTGTAATGCAAATATCAAAGCAGTTGGCTTTTAAGAACTGATTTTTTTTTTCATAGTTTTGGTGGCTAAAAGTTCAAATTCAGGATGTGACTCTCTGGGAGATCCTTCTTGTCTATTTTAGCTTGTAGTTGTTGGCAATTTTGAGAGTTCCTGAACTGAAGATTCATCTGCTCTCATTGTCAGATAACATCTGTCTTTCTCCTTGTGTGTGTCTCTCTGTGTCTATTCTGGTCTTTGTATAACTCAGAAGTGTTTAGGTTTAGGTTCCATCCTACCTTGGTATGACCTCAACTGATTAACTGATTACATTACATTAGATTGAATTATGTTGCTGTTGTTTTTGTGTGCCGTCGAGTTGGACCCGACTCATAGTGACCCCTCCTTGGGGTTCTGAGGCAGTATCACAACAGAAGTAGATTGCCCAACTTTCCTTCCAAGATTTTAGAAGGTGATTATAATTTACTAGGGGGGGAAAAAAAAAAAAAACTACCATCGAGTCGATTCTGACTCATAGTGACCCCATTGGGTTTTTGAGGCAGTAAATCCTTAGGGGAGTAGATTGCCTAGTCTTCCTTCCATGAAATGACTGTTGGGTTTGAATGACCAACCTTCTGGTTAGCAGTTAAATGCCTTAAGGTGAGTTAATTATATCACATTACATTAAATTACATTATGTAAGGTAATCAATTCTACCCAAAGACAACTGATTTAATTACATAGTCAATTACAGTAACTAGAATAGTATTTAGTCAGACAACTTTAGTCAGACAACTGTCACCCATGACCTAGCCAAGTTGACACATAACATTAACTGTAACAGAGAAAAATAATTCATAGATTGGAATCTATAGCAGAAAGTGGGAGTAACTAGGTAATGGGTGAAGTACAATGCCAGCCAGGGAAAACAAATCAAAAAGTCCTACTGTTGGGAGAGATATGGCAATGGCAATAGCTTCAAAGTCAGCTCAAGTGGAAGCAGGAGTAGTTTGGCCTGAAGTAGAAGGAAGGAAAGCATGTGTTCATACAGCAGATGAGATAATAGGGGGTGGAAGAACAAAGGGACCATGCTAGTGAACTACATATTTAGTATAAGAGCAAAGGAAATAAATATCATAGTGGAGGAGGGGAGGGAGCAAGCATGCAATAGTTTCATGATCACATTTGTATTTTGAGAACCTCATTCTAGATGCATTGTTGTTGTTATGTGCAATTGATTAGTCTCCAACTCAAAGCAACACTATGCACAGCAGAATAAAACAATGCCTGGCCTGTGCCAGCCTCAAAGTCCTTGCTATACCTGAGCCCATTGTTGCAGCCACTGTGTCAGTCCATCTCATTGAAGGCCTTCCCCTTTTTTGCTGACCCTCCACTTTACCAAGCATGATATCCTTCTCCAGGGAATGGTTCATTCTGACAAAATGACCAAAGTAGGTGAAATGAAGTCTGGCCATTCTTACTTCTAAGGAGCATTTTGGCTTCACTTCTTCCAGGACAGATCTGTTATTCCTTTTACCAGACCATGGTACTCTTAGCATTCTTCTCCAACACCACAACTCAAAAGCATCAACTCTTCTTCAGTTTTCCTTGTTCATTGTCTATGTCTCACATGCATAAGAGGCAATTGAAAATACCATGGCTTGGGTTAGGCACACTTTAGTCTTCAAGGGGACATCTTTGCTCTTAATCACTTGAAAGAGGTCTTTTGCAGTTGATTTGCCCAATGCAATATATCTTCTGATGTTTTGACTGCTGCTTCCTTTGGTGTTGATTGTAGAACCAAGTAATAAGAAGTCTTTGAAAACTTCAATCATTTCTCCATTTCATGAAGCTGTTAATTGGACCAGTTGTGAGGATTTTTATTTTCTTTATATTGAGGTTTAGTCCATAGTGCAGACTGTAGTCTTTAATCTTCATCAGTAAGTGCTTCAAGTCATCTTCACCTACAGCAAGCAAATTGTGTCATCTGCATATCACAGGTTGTTAATGAGTCTCCCCCAAATCCTGATGCCATGTTTTTCTTCATATAATCCAGCCACTCCTCGGAAGGAAGGTTGGGCAATCCTACTTCCGTACTGATACTGCCTCGGAAACCCAAGGAGGGGTCACTATGAGTCGGGTCCGACTTGACGGCACATAACAACAACAGTTGGCACAATCCAGCTTCTCAGATTATTTGCTCAGCATACAGATAGAGTAAGTTTGGTGAAAGGATACAACCTTGATGTCCTCCATTCTTGATTTTGAATGATGCAGTATCCCCTTGTTCTGTTCATGCAACAGGCTCTTGATCTATGTCCAGATTCTTCATGTTGTTATTGTTGCTATGTGCCGTCGAGTCAGATCCGACTCACGGTGACCCCTTTGGGTTTCCAAGGCAGTATCACTACGGAAGTAGATTGCCCCATCTTCCTTCTGAGGAGTGGCTGGTGGGTTATAACTGCCAGCCTTCTGGTTAACAGTCAAGTGTCTTAGGCACTACGCTACTAGAGCTCCTAGTATCACTGAGGAAGTAGATTGCTCAGTCTTCCTTCCAAGGAGTGGCTGGTGGGTTTGAACCACCAGCCTTCTGGTTAGCAGTGAAATGCCTTAGGCACTACAAACTATTAAGTTTTCTGGAATTCCCATTCTTCTTAATGTTATAAAACATAAATAAATATCTCTCTGGTATTTTTCACTATCAGCTAAGATTCACCTGACATCAGCAATGATAGCCCTCATTCCATGTCCTCTTATGAATCCAATTTGCATTTCTGGAAGCTCTCTGTCAATGTACTGCTGCAACCATTTTTGAATTATCTTCAGTAAGTTTTTACTCATATGTGATGTTAATGATATTGTTTGATAATTTCCACATTCTGTGGGATCACTTTTCTTGGAATGGGTACAAAAATGTGCAAAGACCTCTTCCAGCCAATTGGCCAGGTAACTGTCTTCCAAATCTCTTGGCATAGCGAAATGAGTGCCTCTAGTGGGGCATCCATTTGTTGAAACCTCTCAATGGGTGTTCCGTCAATTCCCGGAGGCTGGTTCTTTGCCAATTCATTCAGTGCAGCTTTGATTTCTTCCTTCAATACCATTGGTTCTTGATCATATGCCGTCTCCTGAAATGGATGAAGATCTACCAGTTCTTTTTGGTACAGAGACTCTGTGTATTTCTTCCATCTTCTTCTCATGTTTCCTGCATCATTCAATATTTTCCCCATAGAAACTTTCAATATTGCAACTCAAGGCTTAAATTTCTTCTTCAGTTCTTTCACCTCGAGAAATGCCAAGTATGTTCTTCTCTTTTGGTTTTCTAACTCCAGGTCTTTGCACATTTCATTATAGTAATGGCTTTGTCTGCTTGAACTGCTCTTTGAAATCTTCTGTTCAGCTCTTTTATCTTGTCATTTCTTCCATTTGCTTTAGCTACTCTCCACTCAAGAACACGTTTCACAGTCTCTTCTGACATCCATTTTAGTCTTTTCTTCCTTTCTTGTCTTTGTAATGACTTCTTAGAGTTTCATGGATGATGTTCTTGATGTCATCCCACAATTCCTTTGTTTTTTGGTCATTGGTGTTCAATGCATCAAATCTATTGTTTAAATGGTCTTTAAATTTAGGAGGGATATTACCAAGGTCATATGGATGTCAGAAGAGGCTCTGAAACTTGCCATTAAATGCAGAATAGCTAGGCAAATGGAAGAAATTACAAGATAAAAGAGCTTAACAGAAGATTTTAAAGAGCAGCTCAAGCAGACAAAGCCAATTACTACAAGGAAATGTGCAAAGACCTGGAGTTAGAAAATCAAAAGGGAAGAACTTAGCATTTCTTAAGCTGAAAGAACTGGGGAGAGAAATTAAACCTTGAGTTGCAATATTAAAAGATTTTATGGGCAAAATACTGAATGATGCAGGAAATATCAAAAGAAGATGGAAGGAATACACAGAGTCACTGTACCAAAAAGAACTGGTCAATGTTCATCCATTTCAGGAGATGGTATATGATCAAGAACCAATGGTATTGAAAGAAGAAGTTGAAGCTGCACTGAAGGAACTGGCTAAGAACAAGTCTCCAGGAACTGACAGAATACTCATTGAGATGTTTCAACAAATGGATGCCCTGCTGGAGGCACTTACTTGGTTATGCCAAGAGATTTGGAAGACAGCTGCCTGGCCAACTGACTGGAAGAGATCCATATTTGTACCCATTCCAAAGAAAGGTGATCCCACAGAATGTGGAAATTGTCGAACAATACCATTAATGTCACACATATGTAAAATCTGACTGAAAATATTTAAAAAATGGTTGCTGCAGTATATTGACAGAGAACTTCCAGAAGTGTAGACTGGATTCAGAAGAGGAAATGGAACAAGGGATATTATTGCTGATGTCAGAGGAATCTTGACTCAAAGCAAAGAATACAAGATGTTTACTTGTGTTTTATTGACTATGCAAAAGCATTTGATTGTGTGAATCATAAAAAATTGTGGATAACATTGAGAAGAATGGGAATTCCATAACACTTAATTGTTCTCATGAGGAACCTGTACATAGACTAGGAGGCTGCCATTCAAACAGAACAAGGGGGCACTGCATGCTTTAAAATCAAGAAGGGAGTGCCTCAAGGTTATATCATTTCACCATACTTATTCAATCTATATGCTAAGCAAATAATCCGAGAAGCTGGACTGTATGAAGAACATGGCATCAGGATTGAAGGAAGACTCATTAACAACCTGTGATACACTCATGACATAACTTCTTTACTTGCTGAAAGTGAGGATGACTTGAAGCACTTACTGATAAAGATTGAAGAATACAGTCTGCAGTGTGGACTACATCTTAATGTAAAGAAAACAAAAATTTTCACAACTGGACCTATAAGCAACAACACAGTAAGTGGAGAAAAGATTGAAGTTGTCAAAGATTTCATATTGCTTGGTTCTACAATCGATGTAAATGGAAGCAGCCATCAGGACATTAGACGATGTATAGCACTGGGCTAGTTGGCTGAAAGGGACCTCTTTCAAGTGCTGAGGAGCAAAGATGTCTCCCTGAAGACTAACGTGTGCCTGACACAAGTCATGATATTTTCAATTGCCTCATATGCATGTGTGATTTGGACAATGAAGGAAGATGGAGAAAGAATTTATGCTTTTGAGATGTGGTGCTCTCAAAGAATGCTGAAAGTACCATGGAGTGCTAGAAGAATTAACAAATTTGTCCTGGAGGAAGTATAGCCAGAATGTTCCTTGGAAGCAAGAATAGCCAGACTTTGTTTCACCTACTTTGGTCATGTTGTCAGAACGGACCATTTCCTGGAGTAGGATGCCATGCTTGGTAAGGTAAAGGGTCGATGAAGGAGAGGAAAACCCTCAATGAGATGGACTGTCACAGTGGCTGCAGCTATGGGCTCAAGTATAGCAGGGATCGCAGAGCTGGCTCAGGACCAGGCAGTGTTTTATTCTGCTGTGCATAGGGTTGCTATGAGTCAGAGGTGACTTGGCGGTGCCTAACAACAACAAGAACATATCTTAGTTTTAATGGATTTGTTTTAATTGTCTTCAACCTCATCTTGAATGTGCATATGAGCAGTGATCATCTGTTCCACAATCAGCTCCTGGCTTTGTTTTGGCCTAACATATTGAACTTCTCCATTGCCTCTTGCCACAGATCTAGTCAATCTGATTCCTGTGTATTCCATCTGGTGAAGTCCATGTGTATAGTCATTACTTATGTTGTTGAAAAAAGGTATTTGCGATGAATAAGTCATTGGTCTTGCAAAACTCTATCACACGATCTCCTGCATTATTTCTATCACCAAGGCCATATTTTCCAACTACCAGTAACTTTTCTTTGTTTCCTTGTAGGCATGTGGATATTATCTTGTCACTAACAGTGTTGTTCTTTAGGACAGGATGCATTGTGAAGGGCACAAAGTGAATTATAGTAATCCAGTGAAAGAGTTATGGCAATAGCTCAAGCAAGACTTCATGGTAGCTTAAAGGTAGGAAGGTTGGGCAATCTACTTCCATAGTGATACTGACTCAGCAACCCAAGGAGAGGTCTCTATGAGTCAGAGCAGACTCAATGGCACATAACAACAAAAACAACGGCATAAAGGTAATTTGAAGGTGGCTGAACAGAGAACAGTGGCCAGTAGCCAGGTCAATTTAATTAAATCTATGTCCTAGAGGAAGGACTTGCTTTTCAATATACCCAAACGAGGACATATACTTTGTTGAGTTCAAATCAAAATATGAAGAAGCTCAACAGTTAAATGAAAACATTAGAGAACAACCAAATAGGCAAAAACACAAAACACTTGCTTATATGAATTGGGATGTCTCCTGTGTTCTAAGAAAAAACAATTGTCAATGAGTTGACTCAGAAGCATGGGGACCTCATGCTATTAGAATAGAATTGTGCTCCATGGAGTTTTCAGTGACTGATTTTTCTAAAATAGACCACTAGCCTTTCTTTCCAAGGCACTTCTGGATGGACTTGAACCTCCAACCTTTTGGTTAGCAGTCAAGCACATTAACTTTACACCATCTGGGGATTCCAGGTTATAAGAAGGGCTAAAAAATTATTGGTGACTGAAATGACCTTATCCACTAGTTGCTATCAGGGTCAGTAGATAAACTTTCCCCCTTTCCCAAAGCAAAGACTTAGTAATTATATTTAGATTTATATCCCATCTCTACTACAGAATGGGAGAAGGTGGCCAATTTACATAAACATTCACAGTCTCACATTCCTAACACAAAAAGGTGAAATATAACCTATCTTCTAAGATTATTGTCTTCAAGGAGATATCTTTGTTCTTCATCACGTGAAAGAGGTCTTTTGCAGAAGATTTGCCCAGTGCAATACATTGTCTGATGTCTTGATTGCTGCTTCCATTGGTGTTGATTGTAGAACCAAGTAATATGAAGTTCTTGACAATGTCAAACTTTTCTCCATTTATCATGAAGATGTTTATTGGTCCAGTTGTGAGGATTTTTGTTTTCTTTGTATTGAGATGTAATCCATACCGCAGACTGTAGTCTTCAATATTCACCACTAAGTGTCTCAAGTCATCCTCACTTTCAGCAAGCAAAGTTGTGTCATCTGTGTATCACAGGTTGTGAATGAGTCATCCTCCAATCCTGATGCCATGTTTTTCATATAATCCAGCTTCTTGGATTATTTGCTCAGCATACAAATTGAATAAGTATGGGGAAAGGCTACAACCCTGATGTATCCCCTTCCTGATTTTAAACCATGCTGTATTCCCTTGATCTGAAAGATCATCTTTAAATGTAAAAGAGGGATGGAAGATGATGGAGTGGCAGAAGAGGAGAAGGGAGAAGGAGGAAAGGATTTGACAGACACTAAAATTTTTTGACCAAAATAAATGGGAAGTTATTTCAGTGCCTTAATAGGCCTCTACAACATCTCTCAAAACCCTCCATGGAGTACTAGATCTAGTTGACACTCCCAATAAATATTCAGCTGTCAAGACTAAACCATAAAATAGCAAAGAAAGCAGATTACATTGAAATTCTAACTAATGGCTTGAATAATTGTAAACACTGCAGAAAAGAGATCATGGATATGAAATACAAGAAGAGAAAGGCAGCAAATGTTCTAGTCATTGGAATCCTCATATTGGTTTTACCATCTTTTTGGAAGATTTACAGTCAAGTCTTAAGATGTCAAGACTGTATTAATCTAAGACATACTCAGACACACATAAAACATGAGGTTAAGTCAGGCTTCTACTAGGGGTAATGTAGACCCCATGTCAAAGGAATCTAAAGAGGTTATGCCAATATGTATTATTCCATAGAAGATAGTGAGATGAACAAGATTATTTCCACATCAACTTAGAGCCATGAGGCTGAAAGTAATCTGAAGGTGGAGACGACATGGTCATGATGGTGCTTCTAGAAAGAACACCTGACCAAAAATAGGGCCATATTGTAATTTGTGTGAGTCCTTGGCACTTTTGACTCCTTGAGGCCCTTCCTTCATTTAAAAAAAAATTAAATCATATTTATAACTACATTGATCTGTAGACTAATATAATCCAGGCTGGAATCTTCAACAAATAATAATGCTCTTGAAGAGGAGAGTTAACTTTTTTTTTTATTTGTTATTTGTTTGCTTTTCATTGTAAATAGAAATCACACAGTGCTATATGAAAGCATCTTGATACAAAAAAAAAATGTTTCAAAACATTCACTTTGAATAGAAATAAAGTAAGAGACAATTTGAGTCATATTCTTACCCTTTGAGATATTCTTGAGTTGTTGTTGTTATGTGCCCTTGAGTCGGACCCGACTCATAGTGACCCCTTTTTGGGTTTCTGAGGTGGTATCACTATGGAAGTAGATTGCCCAACTTTCCTTCTGAGGCACGCTGCACATGCATATGTGCTCAATATATGTACTCATATACTCAAGAATAAGAGCTCTGGTAGCAAGTCTCTAAGGCACTTGACTGCTAACCAGAAGGCTTGTGGCTCAAACCCAC
Source organism: Orycteropus afer afer (assembly GCF_000298275.1). Lineage (NCBI taxonomy): Eukaryota > Metazoa > Chordata > Mammalia > Tubulidentata > Orycteropodidae > Orycteropus > Orycteropus afer. Next base: position 2,710,725 of record NW_006921695.1, on the reverse strand, counting down.
CAGCCACTCCTCAGAAGGGAGGTTGGGCAATCTCCTTCCTTAGTGATATCGTCTCGGAAACCCAAGGAGTGGTCTCTATGAGTAGCAATCCACTTGAGGGCAGTGATTTTTTTTTTTTAATGCATGTGAAGTGTTAGTTTCCTATTGCTGCTGTAACAAATTAGCATAAACTTAGTTAATTTACTATCTTGTTGTTGTTGTTGTTATTTGCCATCGAGTTTGCCTCGACTCATAATTTTCTATCTTACATTTCCAAAATCAATCTCACTGAGATTGTAGGGCTGGTTTCTACTAGAGATTCTGAGAGTAGAATCCGTTCCCTTGCCTTATTCAGTTTCTAGTGGTGCCTGCATTCCTTATTTTGTAGCCCCTTCTTTGGGTGGGTCCAACTGTTGCTCTGTTGTCATGTCTTCTACTACTGACCCTCTTCTTTCTTCCACCCTCTTGTAAGGACCTTTATGATTACATTGAGCCCACTTGGATAATCCAGTATAATCTCAAAATCCTTAATTTAATCATATCTGCAAAATCTCTTTTCCCATAGTAGATAACATTCATATATTCCTGGATTGGTATCTGGACATTTTTGGAGGAACCATTGTCATCATTATTCAGTCTGATATATGGAGGTGAACATTAAGAAATAGTTTTTCTTAAATTTGTCTCTGTCTTTTGTATGTTAAATCTAAGTATTACAATTGCAATAGAAAAAAAAAAACTTTAAAGTTTTTACAATTAAAAATAAATTTTTAGTTTTAGTAGGTTGTTTTAATTTCTTCTAGTTACAATAAAACATCTAAAATCTTTATACTAACGGTCTCAGCAAACTTGATAAATATTATCTTAATTTTATTCTTGCAATATCTAAATGAGACTGTGTAATTGTCAGGTATTTTGTGATAACAAATAGTTTCCAAAGAATAGGCTTTATAAAAATGAAGGGAGATGACTTATTAAAATGTTCTAAGTATCACTGATTTATTGATAATTTTTGCAGTGGAAGAAAACATAATAGGTACCTTATGTTCAACTCATGGTTTAATTGCAAGTATGTAAATTAAATTATTCTTGTTGGCTTTTCACGTAAAGAAAGAAAAAAGTTTGCATAATCTAAAACATACAGTAATTTCATATTTAGCATCTCATTTAGAATCATGTTTCTTGATTTTTTATTTTTAATAAGTCTCATTCACGTAATAACAGATTATACCAGAAAATCATGTTACATGCAATTTTGAAACTTTAATTCAATTTTAGTTACTATAAACATCATAGCCAATTGATATCTATTCGTCCACATAAAGTTCTCAGGGTGGTGCAAATGGTTCGCATTCGACTACTAACCTGAAAGTTGGCAGTGTGAGCCCATCCAGCAGCACTGTGGGAGAAAGGCCTGGCAATCTTCTTCCCTCAAAGTTTCCAGCCCTGCAAACCCTGTGGGAAGTTCTACTCTGTAACACATGGAGTCAGGAGGAGTCAGTCTCCATTTGACAGCAATGGGTTAGTCCACATAAAAGTGGACATCTTTCTCCTAAAACTTTGAATATGTGTCAAATTCTGATTTTCTCTGTTCCAATAAACTGTATATTTCAAGAATCATGTGACTTCATGCTTCACCAATGTTAAATGAACTATGCTAATGAAACCAAAACTTCAGAATCTAGGCAGGCCAGACTAATTTCATTACTTGTTTCTCCTCTTACCGAACAACCCAAATCTGCTAAGTACTGGTACTAATTGCCATCAAGTCTGTTCCAACTCACGACAACCCCATATATTTCAACTAGAACTGCACTCCATAGGATTTCAGCAGCTGATTTGTCAGAAATAGATCACCACACTGTTTTTCCCAAGCATTTGTGGATGAACTCAAACGTTCAACCTTTCGGTTAGCACCTTCCCTTTAACATGCACTTGATCACTCAAAGGACAATATTTTTATCCCTAATTCTTGTCTATCAATTTGAAACGTCACTATCAAAAGTCTTCCCCAAAACAGCATCTTCCTTTATTTCTTGGAAAGAACCATGGCTTATACTGTGATTGTAAGTGTGGGAGTGTAAGTGTGTGTGAGAGAGAGATAGAGAGAGAGAGAGAGAGAGAGAGAGAGAGAAGACAATTATCTTTCTGCCTTGGCAGATTGGTGGCTGCATACAAGTATATATTTCCAGAACCTCTCACTTCCTGAGGCTCTACTGTTTGCTTTAGAGATTAGGGAATTCTCATTCTAAAAATGAACAATTTCTTTCTTTATGGTATATCCCAGAATGGTCTGCCATCTGTGTGTTTTTGTTTGCCAGCCCCCATTGCCTATGCTGCAGTTCAGGTTTCAGCTTATTTCTTCCTCCTGCTCCTTGTGCCTTTGCCTTCCATGCCAAAGTTTCGTGGGTGGCCTGCTGTCATCACACCCTGCACCTGTCCCAATTAGCAGGCCTGAAGTACAGCCAACACGGCCCCCGCACTGGTAGACTAGCTGTGTTATGTGACCTCACTGCTGGCAAGGCTGCGGCTTAATGGTATGTGGTGTCTAGACACCATTTGTTGGGAGCCCTCAGTGGGCGCAAGCTGTGATGCTGGAGGTTTCTCACAGCTGTGTTAAGAGGTTAGAAAAGACCCATGAGAATCTTGACAGCTGGACTGTGTCATCCATCTCTGTATCCTCAGTGCTCATCACAGGGCTAGATAGCCAGCATTCAGAAATGGTTGTTGAATTAATACTTGTTTGGAGCGATATTGGTGTTCTGCTGTGTCTTAGTTATCTAGAGCTGCTATAACAAACAAAAACTTGAGGCTCTGGCATGGTGCCTAAGACATTTGAATGTTAACTAGAAGGCTGGTGGTTCAGACCCACCAGTCACTCCTCCGAACGAAGACTGGGCAATCTACTTCCACAGAGATATCGCCTCAGAAGCCCAAGGAGGGGTCACTATGAGTCAGGTCTTACTCCACGACAGAGAGTTTTTTTGAGTACAGTTTGTTGTTGTTGTTATGTGCCGTCGAGTCGGCCCCGACTCATAGCGACCCCTCCTTGGGTTTCCGAGGCAGTATCACTACGGAAGTAGGATTGCCCAACCTTCCTTCCAAGGAGTGGCTGGTGGGTTTGAACCGCCAGCCGTCTGGTTAGCAGGCAAGTGTCTTAGCCACTATGCTACCAGAGCTCCCTGTGTACTGAGTACAGTTTAGTAGGCTGGAAGTCTGAATTCAGGGCACCAGCTCTAGGGTAATATTTTTGTGTCTGCTCTGGAGGAAAATCCTTGTCTCAGCTTCTTTAGAGTTCTTCTCAGCGTTCCTTGGCAATCTCCACCTGGCATTTACTTTTCCTCAATTTGTGCTTCTGTCTGTATCTAATCGTCTCTTTTTGTATCTCAAAAGTGAGTGAGTTTAAGACATCTTACATGGATATGGTCCATTAACGTAACACAGAAAACCCTATTCACAAGTGAGATTACATGCACAAATAGAAAGGTTAGGAATCCCGCACATACTTTGGGAGAATGCAATCAACCTATTAAATGTTACCACAAAAGATAGCATAGTGTTGAGATGAAGAGTGTGGGCACAGGAGACAGAGACTGGGTTCAAATTCTAGCAATCTACTTCCGTAGTGATGTTGTTGTTGTTGTCATGTGCTGTCGAGTTGGACTCCACTCATAGCAACCCCTCCTGGGGTTTCCGAGGCAGTATCACTATGGAAATAGATTGCCATATCTTCCTTCCAAGGAGTGGCTGGCCTCGGAAACCCAAGGAGGAGTCGTTATGAGTTGGGTCCAACTTGACAGCACATAACAACAACAACTACTACTTTCCAGCTCTATGATATTAGTCAAGTCTCCATTGTCTTGTGCCTTTATTTTTTTATTTGTTAAATGGAGACAATAATAGTCCCATTGTAAAGGGTTGTTAATGATTATTAAGAGTTCATACATGTACATTTCTTGACATCCCTGGGCATACAGTTACGACTACAAAAATGCTGTGTTTTATTATCACACTTCATTTGCAATCTCCCAACCAGACAACTCACTCTTATAATCTCCATGTAGTGTTCTATATCCATGACATTACAATAAGAGCCACATTTTCCAACTCATAGTGACCCCTCCTTGGGTTTCCAAGGTGGTATCACAGTGGAAGTAGATTGCCCAACCTTCCTTCCTAGGAGTAGCTGGTAGGTTTGAACTGTCAGCATTCTGGTTAGCAGTCAAATGCTTTGGGCACTACCCAAAGCTCTGGCCACCTGCTTCTTCCTTGTCAATAGCCTTGGGCATTCCCTCGGTTGTAGATGATTCCTCACATGGTCTCTTTCCTTTTAGTTTATATGTGTATTTCCCTCTTTTCCCTTTGGATAAGCACTCAGAAGGCATTAAGTTTAAGATACACCCTATCCAGTTACGATTTAATTAACATAACAAAAGAAACCCCCCTATTTCCAAACAGAGTCATATTCACAGGTAAAGGACTGGAGTTCAATATGTTTTTAGGGGACACAATTTAATTCATAACAGTACACTTAGCAAAATTTTATTTTTTTTTTCCCTCTGGTAGCATAGTGCCTAAGGCACTTGACTGCTAACCAGAAGGCTGGTGGGTCAAACCCACCAGCCATTCCTTGGAAGGAAGGTTGGGCAATCCTACTTCTGTAATGACACTGCCTCGGAAACCCAAGGAGGGGTCACTATGAGTCAGGGCCAACTCAAAGGCACATAACAACAACAACAACCTCTGGTGAAGATCATAAGCTGGGCTAGTATGCATGTCTTCCCTGGTTCAGGGTGAACATCTGAATCCAGACATCAATAGTCCTGAATCTGACTTGCAAGGAAAAAGAGGGAAAAGAGAGGCAGCTTAGGAGGCTTGTGTCTTCCTTCTGGGTTTTTCTTTTAAAAGAAAAGACAACAGGATGCACAAATGTTAATAAAACTAAACTATCTCTTTAAGTTAAGGGAACTTATGTTGATTCATTTTGTTCTCAGAAGCTATTTTACTGAAGGTAAAAGGAACAGAAAAAATTTCTTAAAACATTTATTTTGTTGTTGAAAATATACATAGCAGAATATATATCAATTCAACATTTTCTATGTCCAATTCAGTGACTTTGATTACATTATTCAAGTTATGAAACCATTCTCAGCCTATTTCTCTGAGTTATTCCTCACCCATTGACATAAAATCACTGCCCCTTAGGTTCCTCTCTACTCTTTTGAGTTTTCACTTTGATCTCATACAGATAAGGAACAGAGATAATTTTCAAGACTATGAACATTAGCTAAAATTATATATGTCCCCTCTCCACAAAAAATGCTTCAGAAATTCTTCTGGCAAAAGGAAACAGAAGCTTATGCAAGTTGAATGAGGCATGGGGGATGATCTTTCCTCAGGAGAGGAAGAAAGAGGAGAAATTACTTAGGAAAGGTCCTGCTAAAAGAACTTCGGTGGGCTGAGATGGCTCCAGGTTCTGGAGGACACTGGGAAGGCTAAAAATTTTTCAACTTCTATAACAAGTTCTATCAAGCTTTTATTATGGATTGATGGAGGCATGGGTGGTTGAGTGGAAACCCGAGTCCAATTCCAGGCCAAGGCTCTTCATGCAGTGGCAGCTTCTGTGCTGCAATGAAGTTGAACAGGTTTCAGAGGAGCTTCCAGACGAAGAGGGATGGTCAGATCCTCAACTGTTCATGGAAAAGGCTTAGGTTCAGGCAGTGTTTTGTTCTGTTGTGCATGAGTTGCCATGGGACCAACTTCTTGGTAGCTAATAACAATAGGTATTTATGAGATCCACCCTCTTTCCTGCATTCTTCAAGAGAAACAGTGCAGAGGTCATCTGGGAGTAGAGTCCTTGGATCATTCTTTTCTGACTAAATTAATCTCTGCACCCCCATCTATACACTTAAACACAATTAAAACACCAACACATATACACACACCTCTCCACTTTATGTGCGGACTCTGCACTCATTCTAGTTATATGGTATATTTATTGATCTGGAATTACTTAGGAAAGGTTTCTGAACAAGAGGGAAAGCCTTCAGGCTACTAGCCTGGGGTTCATTTTGTTCATATTTCACCATGTGGCACCCAGTATACTTCTGGTGGTGTAGTCCCTAAGGCACTTGACTGCTAACCAGAAGGCTGGTGGTTCAAAAGCACCAGCCACTCCTCGGAAGGAAGGCTGGGCAATCTACTTCTGTAGTGATACTGCCTGGGAAACCCAGGGAGGGGTTGCTATGAGTTGGACTGGATGGTACTGAGTTTGGTTTTTCTGGTTTTCAACATATCTCAAAAGGTGGCTTCAGTAACCACTGTATTATGATGATCTATATACAGAGTGTGGATAATTTCAACCACAGCAGCTGTTTCTTCTAAAATTGTTGTTGTTGTTATGTGCCGTGGAGTCGGCCCGACTCATAGCGACCCCTCCTTGGGTTTCTGAGGCAGTATCACTACGGAAGTAAATAGCCCCATCTTCCTTCCGAGGAGTGGCTGGTGGGTTTGAATCTCCAGCCTTTTGGTTAGCAGTCAAGTGCCTTAGTCGCTAAGCTATCAGAAAATAGAAGAACAAAAAGAAAAAGAAAATTTTATCTTGTTGCTGTTGTTAAGTGCCATCGAGTCAGACCTGACTCATAGCGACCCCTCCTTGGGTTTCCGAGGCAGTATCACTACGGAAGTAGTATCATTGAATTGATATATATTTATGGAAGTAGATTGCCCCATCTTCCTTCCGAGGAGTGGCTGGCGGGTTTGAACCCCCAGCCTTTTGGTTAGCAGTCAAGTGCCTTAGCCACTAAGCTATCAGAAAATAGAAGAACAAAAAGAAAAAGAAAATTTTATCTTGTTGCTGTTGTTAAGTGCCATCGAGTCAGACCTGACTCATAGCGACCCCTCCTTGGGTTTCCGAGGCAGTATCACTATGGAAGTAGATTGCCCCATTTGATATATATTCTGCTATGTATATTTTCAACAACAAAATAAATGTTTTAAGAAACTATGCTACTTAGTATCATTTAATTACAGGATTTCAAAAGTGAACTTCCTTATGCAGCCACAGGGTGGCGCATTTCACCCAGTATCAGCTATCACTAAATCTGTTAGCAATATTTTATTTTTATGCAGGCATTTTTACTGTTTGAGGAAGGAATCTAAAACGGAAATAAAAGAGAATATTGCATCCTAAAAATCTTAATTTTAAATAAAATCCAGTAAGGTCGACTGGAGTATAATATCCTAAAACATGAGTTGTGATTAAAAAAAGATCTTAATGGCCAAACTGTAAGTGATCTTAGACTACTTAATGTACCAAGTGACAGATTTATGGGAGCCTACATTTTAAAATAGAATAGATATATTTGTAAAATTCAGCAGTTATAAATAAAATAACAAATCTGATTTTTTGTTACACTAACAATGACTTACTCGACTCATAAGAAACTTAATTGATGAGGCTCCTTAGACCAGGGCTTCTAACCTGTTCATTCCAGTTCGACCCCTACTGAGAATTTGCATTTCCACCCAAGATCTAGTAAATCAGAATCAACAGTTTAACAAGACCCCCAGCTGATTCTTATCAAGTCCCAGGTGATTCGTATAGATCTTATGTGTACATGAGACACAAGAGGGTCTTGTTAAAATGTAGATCCTGATATCTAGGGTACAAATCGTACTCTGTTTCCTGGCGCGTTGCTGTGAGGCTGGAGGCTATTCCACCAGTATTTCAAATACCAGCAGGGTCACCCATGGTGAACAGATTTCAGCAGACCTTCCAGACTAAGACAGATTGAGAAGAAGGACAAAGCCATCCACTTTCGAAAAAAATTGGCCACTGAAAACTTTATGAATAGCAGTGAAACACTGTCTAATATATTACTGGAAAACTTTAGGAATAGCCTTGAAACATTGTCTGATACAGTGCCAGAAGATGAGCTCGTCAAGGTGAAAGTCATTCAAAATAAGATGAGGGAAGAGCTGCCTCCTCAAAGTAGAGTTGACCTTAATGATGTAGATAGAGTAAACCATGCAAGATCTTTATTTGCTGATGGGGCATGACTCAAAATGGGAAAAAAAAAAACAGCTGTAAACATTCATTACTAATTAGAAGATGGAACATGTGAAGTAATGGACAGTGAGTAAGCAAGGAAGATTGAAGAAGAGTTGGTGCCTTTGAATTGTGATGTTGGTGAAGAATGCTGAAAATACCATGGACTGCCAGAAGAACAAACAAATCTGTGCTGGACAAAGTGCAGCTGGAATGCTCCTTAGAAGCAAGAATGGGCAGACTTCATCTCACCTACTTGATCATGTTGTCAGAAAGGACCATTCCCTGGAAAAAGGACATCATGCCTGGTAAAGTGGAGGGTCAGCAGAAAAGAGGAAGAGCCTCAAGCAGGTGGATTGGCACAGTGGTTGCAAGGATGGGCTGAAGAATGGCAAGGATCATGGGGACCGTACACAACTGGGCATTGTTTCCTCTGTTGTACATATGGTCATTATGAGTCAGAGCCAACTCGATGGTACCTAACAATAGGATGCAAATGAAAATTCTCAACAGGAGGTTGAACCAGAATGAACCATTCAAAGCCTTGCCTTGACCTAAGTTTTACCAAGTATATAATTTAAACTGATTTGTATTGTTCTAGTTGTGTGAAGGTCGCCTTTTAACCAAAACAAAACCCACTGCCAACCAAGTTGATTCTGACTCATAGAGACCCTACAGGACAGAGTAGAACTACCCCATAGGGTTTCCAAGGCTGTAATCTTTACAGAAACAGACTGTCTCACCTTTATCCCATAGAGTTGCTGGTGGGTTCAAACTCCTGACCTTTCTGTTAGCAGCCGTGCATTTAATAACAACACCTCCAAGGCTTCTCTTGCCTTTTCAAGGCAGTGTACTGAATACTGAGGAGTAAAGCCCCCTTCAAACTAAAGATTATAAAGAAAATGAATTTCACCTGGGTTGATGTTGATTTCTTCCAAGGAGTGGCTGGTGGGTTTGAACCACCAGCCTTAAGATTGGGCAATCTACTTCCATAGTGATACCACCTCAGAAATCCAAGGTGGGGTTGCTATGAGTCAGATCCAACTCGATGGCAGTGAGTTTGTTTGTTTTGATGTTGATTATATTAAAACAAATTATAATATATCTTGACTGTGATTAAAACACAGGTAGTAGCCAACCTATTCTCTTGCCATTAGAAGAATGAATGATAAGTTTAAGTGAGTAAGATGTTGGCTTCCTCCATGGAACCTAATACTAGGTTTTGATAAAGTAGGCTAGCTCTAAATTATAGGAAATGTCTTATTAACCCCCACATTCATTTCAGCATAGGATGGGAGTTATAGAAGCCACAATTTGTGAGAGAGAGCAAATCACACAAGGTGCTTTCTGATGAAATCTAACTAAATTCTCTATCAAAAGCTTTCTCACAAGTACAGCATGGACCTTAAGGGATTTGGGGAAAAGGTTCAGTTGGATATATGTAAGTGGGGAGAGGGTTGAGGGACTAATAATGTAGTTTTAGCTAGAAAAGGAAAAGGGGCATAATTAAGTGACAGGTGTTTAGGGCTTTCTTTTCTACTGCAGCAACACTTATCCAGGTGTCTTTGCCTCCATCAACTGCTTCTGCAAGGAACTTTGGTGGTGTAGTGGATAAAGCATTTGGCTGCTAATCAAAAGGTCAAGAGTTCAAACCTACCACCACGTTGCTGAAGAAAGTTGAGGCAGTCTTCTTCCATAAAGATTTACAGCCTTGGAAACCCTATGGGGCAGTTCTACTCTGTCCTGTAGGGTCTGTATGAGTCAGAATCAACTCAGTGTCAGTGGGTCAGCTTCTGTGGGATTATGAGTCTCTAGGAATTATGAATAATTTAGAGAAGGATGAACACCGTCTTAGGTCACATATGGGCATTACTTGTGCTTGATGAGCAAGGTACAGGCGATACCTTGCTATTGAAAACAGATGAAGAAGAAGAGCTCATTTAACTTAGCACAGAAACAAGTTGTGATACTTTAATGGAGACTGGGGCGTCTGCAGGCTCTACCATGGCACCACCTGGTGACGACAACTGTTATTGCAGTTTCTTAATGGTATTGGATCTGATGCTGACCATATAAGGTTGTCTTGTCCTAGGGCTTCCAACCAGTCTCATCTCCCCCGCCTAGTGTCTGAAAATGTGGAGTGACTCAGTTTCTGGGGAAATAAAGAGGACTACAGACACCAACAAGAAAGTGAGACACGGTTTGTAGGAGGAGGGGGAATACGTACTAGGGATAAATGATGTATTGCTTATTTTTTCAGATTTGTAATGTACCATAAAGGCTTTAGAAAACAGCCAATCTTGTTCTTCGTTCCATCCCCCATTTCTGTAATAACATGGGATCTAATGAAGGTCATTGTTGTTGTTGCTAGGTGCCATTGAGTCAGCTCTGACTCATAGCTACCCTAAGTACAATAGAACAAAACACTGCCTGGTTCTGCCCCATCCTCAAAATCCTTGCCATGTTTGAACTTATTGTTGCAGCCACTGTGTCAATCCATCTCATTGAAGGTCTTCCCCTTTTTCACTGATACTCCACTTTACCAAGCATGATATCCTTCTCCAAGGACTTGTCCCTTCTGACAACATGACCAAAGTAGGTGAGACCAAGTCCAGTCATTCTTGCTTCCAAGGAGCATTCCAGCTGCATGTCTTCCAGGACAGATTTATCGGTTCTTCTGGAAGTCCTTGTTACTTTCAGTATTCTTTGCCAACACCACAATTCAAAGACATCAATTCTTCTGTGGTCTTCCTCATTCATTGTCCAGCTGTTGAATATATATGAGGTGATTGAAAATGCCATAGCTTTGGTTAGGTGCTCCTTAGTCTGCAAAGTGACATCTTTACTCTTTAAACTTTAAAGAGGTCTTTTGCAGCAGATATGCCCAGTGCAATATGATGTCTGATTTCTTGACTACTGCTTCCATGGATATTGATTATGGATCCATGTAAAATGAAATCTTTGGCAATTTTAACATTTTCTCCCTTTATTATGATCCTGCTTACTGGTCCAGTTTTGAGGATTTTCATTTTTTTTTATGTTGTTTTTTATGTTGCGGTGTAATCCATACTGAAGACTGCAATCTTTGATCTTCTTCAGTAAGTGCTTCCAGTTCCCTTTACTTTCATAAAGTAAGGTTGCTTCATCTGCATATTGTGGGTTGTTAATGAGTCTTTCTCCAATCCTGATGCCATGTTCATCATATGGTCCAGCTTCTCTGATTATTTGCTCAGCATACAGATTGAAAAGTATGGTGAAATGATATAACCCCGGTGCATGCCTTTCCTGATTTAAAACCATGCAGAATCTTGTTCTGTTTAAACAACAGCCTCTTGGTCTATGTACAGCTTCTCCATGTGCACAATTAAGTGTTCTGAATTCCCATTATTCACAATGTTATCCATAATTGGTTATGATACACCCTGTCAAATACTTTTACATAGTCAATAAAACACAGGTAAACATTTTTCTGGTTTTCTTTGCTTTCAGCCAAGATTTATCTGACATCAGCAATGATATCCCTCATTCCATGTCCTCTTCTGAATCCAGCTTGAATTTCAAAAACTGTCAATAACTGCTGCAACTGTTTTTAATTAACTTCAGTAAAATTTTATTGATGATATTGTTCAGTAATTTCCACATTCTATTGGATCACTTTTATTTGGAGTGAGAACAAATATGGTTCTCTTCTAGTCAGTTGGCCAGGCAGCTATCTTCCAAGTAAGTGCCTCCAGTGCTGTATCCTTTTGTTGAAACATCTCAGTGGGTATTCTGTCAATTCTTGGAGGCTTGTTTTTCGCCAATTCCTTCAATGCATCTTGGACTTCTTCCTTCAGTACCATTCATATGCCACCTCTTGAAATGGATGAACATCAACCAATTCTTTTTGGTACAGTGACTCTGTGTATGCCGTCCATCTTCTTTTGATGCTTCCTGCATCATTCTGTATTTTGCCCATACAATCCTTCAGTATTATAATGCTGGGCTTGCATTTTTTTGTTGTCCTTTCAGCTTGAGAAACACCAAGCATGTTCTCAGTTGTGGTTTTCTAACTTCAGGTGTTTGCACATTTCATCATAATACTTTACTTTGTCTTCTTGAGCCACCCTTTGAAATCTTCTGTCCAGCTCTTTTATTTTGTCATTTCTTCCATTCGCTTTAGCTACTCTACAGAACAATGGTTTGTTTATATCTTTTTGAATTTTCAAAGTATTTTCACTGCAGTTAACTAATTTTTTATCTCTCGAGAGTTCTCTGAGACACATAGGTCATTATTGTTATCCTGTGCTTGCCAACAAAGGAGACTGTAAGACATTTAGCAATTTTTCAAAGACTACTTCCAGTTAGGAACATAATTGCTGTTTACCACCTTCTCCTTCAAAAAATTAACTTCAAAGCAAATCTGCAAATCAAGTATTCATGAATAAGGCTGCCAGACCACTATTCCAGAAGTTGCATTATGACTTTGGGTTTATTAAAGTGACACTTTTGCTAAAAGTGTTGCTCACTTGAATTGTACCTTACAATTTGGCTTCAGTTTCAGACTATTGTTAATACTGAATTTTACCTGAACCTGATATATTGGAAAACAATAGTTAAAGAGATTACCTTCACCCTTTCTGTTCAGGAAAATGGCTTTCTACCAACAACCACCTTTCCATATGACTAAGATAGGACTGAGGCTTGTCTCCTTGTCTACCTGTGACAGAGAATAGACACAAACCCTCCATAGTCCCATTCCTTGACTGATAAATGAGTAACTAAATTGGTTGACGTCTTTGATCAAACTCAAGCAAAGTGCTTGTTAGCCAAACTTTGTTTCTCTTCTTCCCCCAACCCATGAGCTCTGGCTCACCCTCAGCCTGAGCCAGCATACCCACCCTTCTTTAAGAACCCCTCCAGGAGACTAGGCTGCTCTCAGCTTAAAACATCTTGATTTACCATCTGATTATGTGGCCAGTTCATCCCACTTCCCCCCACCTGTTTTATTTTGTTTTTCCTAGCCATGTTTATTTTCATTTTTTAATAAAAGAAAAATACCTTTTCCCTATGAGATACTTGCTAATCTTATGGTCAGAATGTCCTCCCTATTGTAGTAGCACCCTCTCCCACTATTACAACTGTCCCTTTCTCTTTCCTGGTTCTCTTTCTGAGTAATGCTTCTTCCTATCAAAATCTAAACTGTGTTTTTTTTTAATTTTACACTATTCTTTTCTTGGTACTAAAAATTCTGGGAACATTAGGAAGTTAATACAGTTCCTAGGTTAAGGCATGATTTCATATAACATTTATAGACGAGGTTATTTTAAAAAATATATTCAATTTAGTATTAGAACTTCAGATTAACACCAAAGTAGAAATTAAATGTGTGGAACTACCATTAAAAGGAATAAGTAAATTTTTGATGTGGGATAATGCCTAAGGCATTTGATTGCTAACCAGAAGGCTGGTGGTTCAAACCCACCAGCCACTCCTTGGAAGAAAGGTTGGACAATCTACTTTCGTAGTGATACTGCCTCAGAAACCCAAGGAGGGGTCACTATGAGTTGGATCTGACTTGAAGGCAGTGAGTTTGGTTTGTTTTGTTTTATCATTTTAGTTAGTCCTAAGTTGCTGCCAAACACCAACATAGTTGATGAAAAAAGCACTAAATTAATTAATTCAAAACTGGAAGCACCTCATGTAGATGGCCCAATTATCTGTAGAGACAGCCATGATTTCTTTTAATTGAGTCATCACTAAGCAAGGTTATATTTAATTCTGACTTTAGATTCCACAAAACAAAATCAGAAAAAGCTCAAATTGCCCAATAATTAATTATAACTGATGTAGTTAAAACAAATAATTAGTTTCCATCTGATTTAAAAACAGTCAAAGCCATTTACTTGGAACTTAATGACTCAGAAAATAAAAAATGCAAGAGGTAGGTATGCTGCTTTATTTTTAGAAAAATTCTCAAACAATCATTCAGTTTTTGAGAGAAATCCATCCATGTTTCCCCAGTCTGCTGATATAATTAACATTGTTGGAAGCACAGGAGAAGGCAGTATTATGTAGTAAGGACTTGGCCCCTGACCACAGCTCAATAATTTACCTACCATAAGCAAATAATTTTGCCTTTGTAATTCTTACCTTTCTCAATGTAAACTGGGAATAATAATCATGATGTCTGTGGTGGTTAATTTTATGTGTCAACTTGGTTAAGCTATAGTGCTGAGTTGTTTGGTCAAAACTAGTCTAAATGTTGCTGGGAAGGCATTTTGTAGCTGTGATTAACATTTACAGTTAGTTGACTTTAAGTAAAGGAAATTACTTCCTCCATAATGAGGATGGACCTCATCCAATCAACTGTCAGTCTTAAGAGCAAAAACTGAGGTTTCCCTGGGAAGAAGGAATTCGGCCACAAGACTAAAAGATAGAATAGAAATCTTACATTGGTTTCCTGCCTGCCCGACAAATTTTAGACTTGCCAACTCCTAAATTAAATGAGCCAATTCCTTAAAGAGAAATCCCTCTCTCTATCTCATGCTCATTCTCACTCTCTCTCTCAGTGGTAATTCAGTGATAAAATTCTTGCTTCCGTATAGGAGACCTGGATTCAATTCCTGGCCAATCCATTTTATGCACAGCCACCACCCACCTGTCAGTAGAGGCCTGAGTATTACTATTGTGTTAAACAGGTTTGAGCAGAGCTTCCAGACTAAGACAGATTAGAAAGAAACACCTGTCATTATACTTCCAAAAATCAGCCAGTAAAAACCCTCTGGATCGTATGTGTCTGATCTACAAGCAATTATGGGGAAAGTACATGACCAGGCTCCATTTTGCTTCATTGTGCAAAGGGTCGCCATGAATCTGGGCCAGCAAAGAACTCTCTCTCTATGTGTGTGTGTATGTGCATGTAACAGGTTCTTGTGATAAAATGCCTAAAGATGGCTATGAGTTTTCTGTTTGGGCACATAGGAAGACCATATTTCCCAGCTCTCCTTGCATCAGGAGATGTTACTAGTTCGGGTCAATGATGCGTGAACAGCAACAGGTGTCTTCCATTTTCAAGCCTGACACTTAAAATATCTCATGTATTTTATTCACCACTTGGGAAGGAAGCAGAAGCTCAAAACAAAGATGCTAACTTGATGAAACTTGGATCCCTGAATCACTGAAGTTTTGGGGTGATTGTTATAGCAATTAGCATACCCTGAATAATATATCACCTCATAAGGTTGTCTTGAGAGCTCTGGTAGCAGAATGCCTAAGGCACATGACTGCTAACCAGAAGGCTGGAGGTTCAAACCCACCAGCCACTCCTCGGAAGGAAGATTGGGCAATCTACTTCTGCAGTGATACTGCCTCAGAAACCCAAGGAGGTGTCGCTATGAGTCGGAGCTGACTCCATGGCACATAACAACAACAACAAAGGTTGTCGTAGGGATTAAAAGAGATGTGCCTGGCGTGTAAAAAGTGTTCCATACTTAATGAAAATTATTACTATTTAAGGGTCAGATAAATTAATAATATGCTGTTGGACATTAGAGACTTTGATAAGAGTTATACTGTTTAGAGGAGAGAAAATTTAGAAATTGACTTAATACATTTTTGTATGTATTGATTCTATTTTATAATTAATAAGATTATATTATTTAAAGTGATATAATATTATGCCTTATATTCTGGTGTAGCACTTAGTATAGAGTTGGTATTCATTAAAGGCTGAATGAATGAATACATGAATATAGTGGAAGATTTTGTTGTTCATATAATTGCAGTCGGTTAAGCTCTGGTGGTGTAGTGCCTAAAGGCACTTGACTGCTAACCAAAAGGCACAGTTCAAACCCACCAGCCACTCTTTGAAAGGAAGATTGGGCAATCTACTTCCATAGAGATACCACCTCGGAAAACCAAGGAGTGGTCGCTATGAGTTGAATCTACTAGTCAGCAGTGAGTTTGGTTTCAGTTTTAAAATTACTATGTATCCTACAAAATTAAGAGTTTTTAAATGCTAAAAGGAGAAGAAACATAAAAGTAGCTTCAATAAAGTAGTTGATACATGCTATTCCTTATGTTACACAGTGAATGCATGACTTTACGTTATTATTACCTTACCTAACTTATATGTGTTTTATGTATATACTTTGTGGTCAAATATTTCATAATAACCAGTATACGAAAAGAAAAATAGTATTAACTATAACTGATTGTAATTATATAGAAGGCTTGAAGAGGCTTTGTCATCAGAGTTTATTAAAGGAGTTATCACTGGGACTGAGCATCAAAATTAAAGACCTAGATATTAAAATGCTTGACATTCTTTATTAGTTTCCTAGAGCTGCTGTAACAAAGTATCACCTTATAGGTGGCTTGCTCTTGTTATATGCTGTGGAGTCAGCCCCAACTCATGGCGACCCCTCCTTGGGTTTCCGAGGCAGTATCACTACGGAAGTAGATTGCCCCAATATGCGGCTTAAAGAAGCAAAAATTTATTCTTTCACAGTTCTTAAGTCCTAGAAGTCCAAATTCAGGGTGTCGGCAGGGCCACTGTCTCCGAAGCTCTAGGGAAAGATCTTGCCTTGTCTTTTCCACCTCTGGTAGCCCCAGGAATTCTTTGGCCTGTGGCAACGTAATGTCAATCTCTGCCTTCATTTTCACATGATTTTCTTCCCTCTATGACTGAGTGCCTCTGACTCTCTTCCCCTTTTCTTAAAAGGACACTAGTCATTTGAATTTGGGCCCATCCTAATCCAGTGTGACCTCATCTTAACTAATTACATCTGCAAAGACTCTCTTCCCAAATAAGGGCACCATCACAGGTACCAGGGATCAGAACTTCAACATATCTTTTGATGAGACACAATCCAACCCCATAGCACATTAAAAAATCACAGGGATAAAGTTTGGCTGTTATTGAAGGATTGATATATTTAGAACAGAGAACATTTGTGGAGAGAAATATATTTCAGGCAAGGGATGACATGACAAGAACACTGGCAGAGGTATCAGAAGACTTGAACCCCAGTCCCAGGCTTGTCATTAATCATGGGCTATGGGGTAGAGAATCTCACAGAGGCTCCGTTCCACGGTACATAAAATTATGGGGCTAGATTAATTAGCTAATTATGCTTTTGTGATGATTCCGGATCATTATTTTTTCAGTATCATCATTACAAACATTAGTTTTCATTGCACTATGTGTGGGAGAAATTATCAGTCAGAAGAGTTCCAGCTGATAGAATGCTAGATAAATCACCTTTTAAATGTGTACTTTTCCTTGATACATAAATAGCTGCTTTCCAAAGAAGCCAAGTTATGTCAGATAATAAATTGGAAGGCAAATGGAAACCAGAATATTTTATTCATACTTAATTGGGCAGACACAGTTGGTACATACACCAAACAAACAAATTCAGAATAAAGCATGTATTTTAATGAACGTTCATAACAATAGAAGTAATATGGAGAAAAAAAAAATGATCTAGCAAAAAAAGATGATTTGAACATGTATTTATGGCATGCCTATCACCCCAGTTCCTAGGCAACAGGCATTGTTCAAATAGAGAGAAAGGTAGATAATTATAGTTCATGGTATATTTGGTCCTCTCTGCTCATGGAAGGAGATCTGCAAGAAGTATATGTGAATCCTAAAGGTGTCATTTCATGGATCTGATTTTTAAATGGGAGTTCTTGGCTGACTCACAGCTCCTTCCACTTAATGAACAGTCCACTGATGGTTTCTTCTTCTTAGGAGCCAGATCTGCAAGCAGCCACACCCTCATTTCCCTTCACTATGCAGTGGCCTCTTGTCTGCAGTGCTTGCTCTCAGCTGCAGTTGGCAACTATTTTTGGGAGAGACTGCTGAGAAGAATCATGGAAATGGGTAAGGAAAATGAGCTTTCCTGGTGATTTATTGAAAAAGCACCCCCTGCTCTTTTCCCCAACCTAGAAAATCCTCTTATATTCAGAAAGAATGCTTTGTTTTGCTTTCCAAAAGGTATCAAATACAAAAGTTCATGAAAAGCACCAAGGCAAAGCAAAGGGCACAGCTTGGGAAACTCAAAGCCAAATCAAATCAGCCTCAGCTCTGTAAGAAAAATACTAACCAATACAGGCAACATTATGACCTATTCTTGTGCTTGTTCAATTTTATATTCAAGCTACTTATTGATTTAGTTGAAAAATAAATTTTAAGAATCACCCTCTTTATACATTTAATGTGTGTTCCCAGATATTTATAAAGCATCTTTTCTGATACTATTTGGGAAAACAAGAAGATAGTGGTGGACAGGTCCATTCTGATTCATGGAGCTTCCAACCTTGAGGCAGAGAAGAAGTTAAGTGACTAAATAATTCCAAAATGTGATACTGTTAAGTACACACACACACACACACATATAAACACACATATACATACATATACAGGGGCTATAAAAGTGAGTAACAAGAGGACGCACTTAGGTTTGAGTGATCAGAAAGGACCCGTGAGCGGATACTTTAAACTGAGACCTGAAGGATGGAGCACCCTCAGCCAGGACACAGGGAGGGAGACAACATTGTAACCAGAGGGAACAGCAGGTGCCAAGTTTCTGTTATAGAAAAGGTGTCACTGTTTCCAGTAGAAGGAAAAGGACCAATAGAGCCTCTGGTGGTATAGTGCCTAAGGCATTTTACTGCTAATCAGAAAGCTGATGGTTCAAAGATACAAGCAACTCCTCAGAAAGAAGGTTGGGCAACCCACTTCCGTAGTGATTCCAAATCGGAAACCCAAAGAGGGGTCACTATGAGTCAGATCTGATCCATGGCTGTGAGTTTGGTTGTTTTTGGTTTGAGGGCCATAAGATAATAAGTAGGGAGCTTGGCATAGGCTGAAACTGAAAAGTTGAACCTTGGGACCTGCAATTCTTGTGAGTGGTTCATATTTCAATCTAAGTGCAATGAAAAAGCCAAAGAAGGATTTTACATGGAACAGTGGCAGGAAGAATGGATTGGGGAGTTAACATTGGAAGACTCCATGGCAGTACTATAGGGAAGAAATAAAAGCCAGGGTCCAACCAGAAACACAGAATTCACTCTCTCTTAAAATGAAGGAATTTAATAGAGGGAATTGAATCACCCTGTAATGGAACTGATGAGAAGCTAAACATGAGTCTGTGGTGAGACAGTCCATGGATTAACAACATCAAGAAGCTGCAGGAAAGGTCAGAGGGAGGAGGTAGTATTAGCAGAGCCCAGGGTCTGGGTCATTGGGTGAAAGTGGGAACCCCAGTGCAGTGGTTGAGTCCAGAGGAGCTGAAGCAAAGTAAGGGATGAACTTCATACAGGAAATGGTGACCAAGGCAAGAGGCTTCTATATTTCCCTGTATTTATCATTCAATAGAGACTCTCATCAGTAAAGCTCAGCTAGAACCAGCTTACATGGAAGGCTGGAAAATGCACCAAGGATCAGTTCCCTTCAATGGAGAATAGAGCAACAGAAGGGCAAACAAGCCAGGAACAGGCATGTATGCTTTCAAAACAGAAGTCAGTACAACTGGTAATAGATTTGGTATAGAGACAAGCAGAATACAAGTCAAGAAAAACACTCGTGTTTCTGGCTTGAGCAAGTAGGTGGATTGTGATAACATTGCCTTAGAAGTGACAAAGACAAGCAAGTTTTAAACTCTGAGATAAGAGTTCAGATATGTTAAACCTGACATCTAAGTGGAGAAGTAAGGTAGAACTAAGAGGAAAAGACTAACTAGAGACAATTAGGGAGTTGTCATCTTTTATGATTGTATGTACCCTCCAACAATGGGTGAGGGTAGTTTGTGACACAAACTATGCAGAATGCTAGATAAAATATCAAAAATATTGCCTAAATTCAAAGCTAACACCTTTGAAAATAAGGGAAATCCCCAAGACATAAGGAAAACTGAAAACCGAAAGTCAGCCTGAGCTGAAATTATGGCTGTCGTATAAGTGAGCTAGCCAGTCTCAGTGGCAAAAGGGCTGTGGGTGCCTAACAACCTACGAACAAAAGAGGAGGCTACAGAAAGAACAAAATGAGTTGGAAGTGAAACCTCCCATACACACACACACACATAAAGTAATAATCCTCAAAGGATTTTCCCTGAGATAACAGACAGATTGGGGAAAAGGTATCTAAAAACATGAAATCTCTACCTGGGACCTGAGAAAAAATCTTACCTGAGAATTTATAACCACTGTTTTCACAGGCAATGTTGGATTACTCAATAAGCAAGTTAAGCATGGGCTTACTCGTGCTTACTTACTAATTGGTAGTGAATAATTTCACATTCTTTCACCAAAGATTCTGCTTCTAGGTATTGCTGACATCTGCTCTCGCAACCCCACAGTACCTTCCTAAAAGCCTCACAATCCCTGACAGAGTCAGAGCACACAGTAAGCAAAGTAAGCATGGGATTAACAGTGTTTGGTTACTAATCTGTAGTGAATACTTTCACATATTTTTACTGTGTTGTTGTTGTTATATGCTGTCGAGTCGGACAATTGTGAGAAAATTAAAACCAAAACCAAACTTGTTGATTCTGACTCACAGAGACCCTATAGGGCAGAGTAGAAGTGCCCCATAGAGTTTTCAAACTGTGCTCTTTATGGGAGGAACTCTGATGGTGCAATGTTAAGTGCTCAGCTGCCAATCAAGAAGTTAGAAGTTTAACACCACCAGTTGGTCAGCGAGACAAAGATGTGTCATTCTGCTTCCATAAAGATTTACAGTGTTGGAAACCCCATGGAACAGTTCTACTGTGCCCTACAGGGTTGCTAAAAGGCCTGTAGGGTTGCTATGAGTCAGAATCAACTCAACGACAATGAATAACCATTATGGAAGCAGCCTGCCACATCATTTTCTTACTGAGTGGCTGGTGGGTTCAAACCACTGAGTTTTGGTTAACAGCCAAGTGCTTAACCACTGTGCTACTTGGGCTCCTTATGAGAAAATTAAAAAGCCATTAAAGAGAGAGAGAGAGAGAGAGAGAGAGAGAGAGGTTTTTAAAAAGATTCAAACAAAATTTTTAGAAATAAAAATTGTTGTGATTAAAATTTTAAAACCCTAATGGGTAGGATAAACTTATTAAAACAAACAAACAAACAAAAAAACCAAACTCACTGCCATCGAGTCAATTCCTACTCATAGCAACCCCTCCTTGGGTATCCGAAGCAGTGTCTCTACAGAATTAGATTGCCCAGTCTTCCTTCTGAGGAGTGGCTGGTGGATTTGAACCAAAAGCCTTCTGGTTAGTAATCAAATGCCTTAGTTAGTATACCACCAGAGCTCCCATAAACTTACTAAGGTGATATTGTTGAAACAAACAAATTCCCAAATGCATAATAACTCAAACACAATAGAAATTCATTCCCACTCACAAAAAGTTATGAAATAGAATCATAGGTTCTTAATCTATGAGTGGTGACTCAGGGACCCAGACTCTACCACTTTTTGGCTCCACACATTCAAAATATGGCTTCCATATTTACCCTGGATACTGGTCTTGATAACAAGTCAGCAGAAAGCAGAAGATAGAAGTAGTGAAAAAGGCAGGTACTGTGACATCTTAACCACATTCAATAGATTAATTACAAAGATTGGCTATGATTTTATACAACTTTGAAGCTCTTCTCCAACCCTTGAAATTGAGCTGATCTTACAAGTTGCTTTTGATAAATACACTACAGAAGAAGTAACGTGACAGATTTGAGACTAAGACTTAAAATGCTTCATGTTCTTAGAATAAGAGCATATGAAGAATTCTGATTTAAATGCCTAGAAAATATGAGACCTCATGGAGGAAAGCAAGGTAGTCCTAGCCAAGACCATCTTAGACCAGTTGTAGTCTGCTGCCCCTCAAACAGAGGCAAGCAAGTCACCCATTTGACAACCAGCTCATCATGGATATGTGTACAGGCTCAGTCAAGATGAGAAGACTTCCACATCAATGCATGGGCAATAATAAATGATTGTCTAAGCTACTGACTTTTAGAGTTTTGTTTCTGTTTTTATGTAGCAGTGGAAAACTAATGTAGAAACATACAGATATAAAAAAAGAAAAAAGGAAAAATAAAATAGAATTTAAGAGGCATAGACTTCCAGATGGAGAAAAAGGAGAAAAGAAATAACGGCAGGTAATTGTCCAGAACTGATAAATGATACAAATCTTTAGATTCAAGAAGCAAAAGCAAGATAGATAAAGATGTCAGCATTTATACATAGCTCAGTGTGTCAAAAGCAAGGGAATTGTGAAGGCAACCACAGAGATGAGATCTACAGATTACATACAATTAGATTAATGAGGGACTTCTCAACAGCAATAATGGAAGGCAAAAGACAATAGAATAATATCTGAAACATGCTGAGATGAAAAATACTGTGAACTTAGAATTCTATACCAGATGAACTTCTATATGATCATCATGAAATGAAGTCCTTCTTAGACAATTCTGAGACAACTGCTCTAACAAATTCTATCACTACGTCTATTCAACACAGTACTAGAGTTAATAAACTTACAGTAAGACAAATACATTAAAATTATACAGTTTGGGAAAAAGCATACAATTTGGAAATGGAGAAGCAAAAATTCATAAGCAGGATGAATGAATAAGTAAAACTAAAGAAGAATCAATGCTTTTGAATTGTGGTGTTGGTGAAGAATATTGAAAATATCATGCACTGCCAGAAAAACGAGCAAATCTGTCTTTGAAGAGGTACAGCTGGAATGCTCCTTAGAGGGGAGAACAGCCAGACTTCATCTCCTATACCTTAGTCATGTACTTTGGTCTGGTCCTTAAGAGGGACTTGTCCCTAGGGAAGAATATTATGTTTGGTAAAGTAGTGGGTCAGCAAAAAAAGAGAAGACCCTCAACGAGATGAATTGACACAATGACTGCAATGATGGGCTCAAGCATAGTAATGATTGTGAGGATGGCCCATGACCAGTCAATGTGTCATTCAGAACCTACAAAAAAGGCACCTAGCAACAACATACAAACAAATCTACAAGTTCATAGACTCTTTAAAGAGAGTTCTTCAAAGTTGTTGAATTTGCATAGTGCCTAAGGCATTTGATCGCTAACCGGAAGGCTGGCAGTTCAAACCCACCAGCCACTTCTCAGAAGGAAATTTGGACAATCTACTTCCATAGTGATATAGCCTCGGAAATCCAAGGAGGGGTTGCTAAGAGTCAGATCTGACTCCATGACAGTGTGTTCCATTTTTTAATAACAAAAATTAGGTCCCTGTGTGGTACAAGTTGTTTGACCTGGATTACCAAACTAAAGTTGTTGGTGATCCCAACAGTGCTATAAAAGAAAGACTTGGCTATTTGCTACCATGAAGATTAAAGTCAAGAGAACCTTATGGAGTACTTCTACTCTGTCACTTTATAATAGATAAAGAGA
>NW_006921695.1:2663885-2671355 GCF_000298275.1 Orycteropus afer afer | reverse complement strand
GAGATATACGTTTTGAGCAGCCAATCTGTTGAAAGGCAGTTTCCCTAAGGGTGTGGCCTGCTTCCAATATATTTATGGACATTCTGGGAAAAAGAGACACTCATCTGTGGATTGGGATCCTGTTGTGCTGCCTACAACTGTCCATGAGTAAACAGTCCACCATTCAGCCTGGAGATGTTGGACTCATCATTTCTTGGAGTCAGCAGCCAATATGCTGCCTGCCAACCTTGAGCTCGTCAGCCCCTGCAGCTGCATGAGTTTGGAGAATCCTCCAGCTTGACATTTGATCCAAGAACTTAGAACTTGCCAGTTTCTATAAGTGTGTGAGCCATTTTTCTAAGATAAATTTACCTTTCTCTATATGTATATAGAAGCTTTACTGGTTTTACTTCTCTAGAGAACCCAGCCTAACACAATTTGGTTCCAAGAGTGGGGTCTAGACAGACAAAATCATAAGTATGGGTTTCTTTAATTGGTTCTCACCAATTCTGTTTTGTTTCTCCAATTTGATTAATTGTAAAGGCACTGGTGACTCTGTTTCCATTAGTAAAGTGGTCCCTGCTAATCTGTGGTGTGAACTGGCAACATTAATATGCAAAATAGCACCACCAATAAAACAAGTACTTTTGAGAAGTGAGGCTCTGGGTGATCACATATTTGATACTTTTCTGCAATTTTGTCAGCAGAGGAGTTTAAGGAAGCGGTTGGTTGGTTCTACTTCCCTAGACAAAGTGGTGAAAAAGCAAGATGATTCATGGCTGCTGAGTCACAGTTCAAATGCTGCATAAAAGACCTCAGTGTTTCCAATTGCCCACTGAAAGAAAGTTTTATTTCTTCTAGTAACAGAGCTGATATTGCGAAAAACCCAGAGTCTTACTGTAAGAGTGGCTGAATTACAATGCCAATTAAATTGCCAACCAGAATGGTGTCTGAAGTCAAAGTAAGGGCATTTATTGGGAAAAAATGGGATCCTGAAACCTTAAATGGGGACATATGGGCAGATAGGAAGATCAGGATATGGAGCCTGTAAATTCTGTTGAATCCCTCCCATCTGAAAGGTTTACTGTTAAGCCATTATCCCTTCCACTTCAGTTTGATGGGATTAACCCAACTCTTCCATCTGGGTTATTGTCTGAGGTAGATGCCGTGGAAGACATTGCTGAATGGTCTCAGGAACTGCCCCACCCACTTAATTTTGCTGCTGAACATATAACTAAAGTTAAGTCCAAGCGTGCCATGAAAGGTGAAATAATACAAAGTGTGACTGAGGAGGTGATATGCTACACCCAAAAAGACCTACTTGATTTTGCTAACATGTACAGACAGAAACCTGGAGAATATGTATGGGAATGGCTACTGAGGGTGTGGGATAATGGTGCAAGGAATGTAACATTAGATCAGTCTGAGTTTATTGGTTTAGGCCCACTAAGTATGGGTTCTTCATTCAGTGTTTCACCTCAGAAGGTTAGGAAAGGATCTAATTGTTTATTTGGTTGGCTTATTGAAGCATGGATTATGCTGTGGCCTACCTTAAGTCAAGTTGAAGTACCAGACCTGCCTTTTTATAATGTAGAAGAAGATATCCAGAGGCTTAAGGAAATTGATACGTTAGAATGGATTTATCAGATTAGACTCCTAGAGTCAGAAATGGAGAGTCCAGAGGACATGCCTTTCACCAGTACATTGTTATATACCGTCAGTGAGGAAAAAATTTGTGAAGGGAGCCCCAGCATCCTTGAAGACTGCTGTGATTGCTATTGTATGTAAGCCAGATTTGACAGTGGGAACTGCCCTAATTGAACTAAGACACTTAACTATGATGGGGTTGATTGGACCCTGTGGTAGTAGGGACCAAGTGACAGCAGTTAATCAGCAAAGGCAAGGTGGGCATGGTTACCATAATGGACAGCAGAGTCGGAACAGTAATCAAAATACTCTGATTTGTGTGGAAATATGGAATTGGCTACTTAGTCATGGTGGTCCTACGAGTGAAATATATGACAAACCTACTAAATATTTACTTGATCTGTATGTTGTTGTTGTTGTTGTTATATGCCATTGAGTTGGACCTGACTTAAGTGACCCCTTCCTAGGTTTCCGAGGCAGTATCTCTACGATCTGTATAGACATAAGAATTCTAGGTCACATGAACAGCAGCCTAGATAGAATTTCCAGAATACAGAGTCATGGCTTCTCAATCAATTCCCAGACTTGAGTCAGTTTTCAGACCCACAACCCCTTTAATGAAGCGGAGGCCAAGTCCCCTTGAGGAAGGAACCCACTACATTGCTAAAAATTTATAATGTCAATCTTTCTCCCAGCCTTCCCCAAAGGGATCTGAGGCCTTTTATAAAAGTGACTGTTCACTGGGGAAAAGGAAATAACCAGACTTTTCAGGGATTAATGGACACTGGCTCTGAATTGACACTAATTCTAGGAGACCCAAAGTGTCATTGTGGCCCACCAGTCAGAGTGGGGATATATGGAGATCAAGTTGCTGATGGAGTCTTAGCTAAGGTGCATCTCACAGTGGGTCCAGTAGGTCCCAAAACCCATCCTGTAGTGATTTCCCCAGTTCCAGAATGCAATATTGGAATAGATATACTGAGCAATTGGCAGAATTCCCACATTGGGTTCCTGACATGTGGAGTGAGGTCTATTATGGTAGGAAAAGCAAAGTAGAAGCCATTAGAACTGCCTCTACCTAGAAAAATAGTAAACCAAAAGCAATACTGCATCCCTGGAGGGGTTGCAGAAATTACTGCCACCATCAAGGAAGAATGCAGGAGTGGTGATTCCCACCACATCCCCATTTAATTTGCCTATTTGGCTTGTGCAAAAAACAGACCAATCTTGGAGAATGACAGTAGGTTATCGTAAACTTAATCAGGTGGTGACTGACTCCAATTGCAGCTGATGTTCCTGATGTGGTTTCATTGCTTGAGCAAATTAGTATATCTCCAGGTACTTGGTATGCAGCTATTGATCTGGTCAATGCCTTTTTCTCAATACCAATTTCAAAGGACCATCAGAAGCAGTTTGCCTTCAGCTGGCAAGGCCAACAGTATACTTCCACAGTGCTTCCTCAGAGGTTTATCAATTCCCCAGCACTATGTCATAATTTATTCCATAGGGATCTTGATTGCCTTTCCCTTCCACAAGATATCACACTGGTCCATTATATTGATGACATTATGCTGATTTGATCTAATAAATATGAAGTATTGATGACTCTAGGCTTATTGGTGAGACCTCTGTGTGCTAGTGAGTGAGAAATTAACTCAACAAAAATTCACGCAACTTCCACCTCAGTGAAATTTCTAGAGGTCCAATGGTGTGGGGTATGTTGAGATATTCCTACTAAAGTGAAGGATAAGTTATCATATCTGGCTTCCCCCACAACTAAAAAGAAGGCACAATGTTTGGTGGGCCCCTTTGGATTTTGGAGGCAACATATCCCTCATTTGAGTGTGTTGCTTAGGCCTACTTATCAAGTGACACATAAAGCTGCTATTTTTGAGTGGGGCTTAGAACAACAGAAAGCTCTGCAACTGGCTCAGTCTGCTGTGCAAGGTGCTCTGTCACTTGGGCCATATGATCAGGCTGATCCAATGGTGCTTGAAGCGTCAGTAGCAGATAGAGATGATGTTTGGAGTCTCTGGCAGGTCCCTATTGATGAATCGCAACACAGACCCTTGGGATTTTGGAGCAAAGCCCTGCCATTCTCTGTAGATAACTGCTCTCCTTTTGAGAACAGCTTTTGGCTTGTTACTGGGCTTTAGTAGAGACTGAACGCCTAATCATGGGCCATCAAGTCACCATGAGGCCTAAGATGCCCATCATAAACTGGGTATTGTCTGACCCACAGGGTCATAAAGTTGGATGTGCACAGCAGCACTCCATCATTAAATGGAAGTGGTATATCAGAGATCAGGCTCTAGCAGAACCTGAAGGCACATGAGGAAGTGGCCCAAATGCCTATGGTCTCCACTCTGTTCATATTACCTTCCCTCCCCCAGTCTGCACCTATGGCCTCATGGGGTTTGTTATGATCACTTGACTGAGGAAGAGAAAACTCGTGCGTGGTTTACAGATGGTTGGTTCTGCACGATATACAGACACCACTTGAAATGGACAGCAGTGCCACTACAGCCCTTTCTGGGACTTCCCTGAAGGAGAGTGGTGGAGGGAAATCCTCCCATTGGGCAGTGCATCTGGCTGTTCATTTTGCCTGGAACAAGAAATGGCCAAATGTGCGATTATATACAGATTCATGGGCTGTGGCCAATGGCTTGCTCAGATGGTCTGGGACTTGGAAGGAGCATGATTGGAAAATTGGTGACAAGGTCATTTGGTGTTCTGGTTACCTAGTGCTGCTCTGACAAGAAATATACCACAAATGGGATGGCTGTAACAAAAAGGAGTTTTATTCTTACAAATTGGAGGCTTTAAGTCCAAGTTCAAAGTGCTAGGCTCTAGGGGCTGGGTGAAAGCCCCTCAACCTTGGGGTCCAGCTCTGCCTCCTGCTTCCAGCCCACTGGAGGAGAGGCATTTCTTCACTCAGACAGCTGGTGGCTACTGAGGCTGAGAAGCCCTAAGGTTGACAAGTAAAAAGGCACAGTCCTGATGTTACCAAACTACACAGCAGGCCATTAACTTAAGTCCATTGTAAGTCCTGAGGTTGGCAGAGTATAGAAGGCTGCTGAGCAATGACACAGCTACATGCAGGGTCCAAGCATGCCAAAGGCTAGAGACCATTCTCAAAGCTTTTCCTTGTATACAGGAAGCAGACCACATACCCAAAGGCAGCTACTCAGCTGCTCCCAGTAGATTCCACCATGGAGTTGATTACCAGTCTCATCATGGGGAATACTACATCCAGCTGCTGAGCCACTCATCCAGGCCTAGCCAAGATGATATACAAACATAACCATCACATATGGGGAAGAGGTATGTGGATAGATCCCTTTGAATGGCCAAAAGGAGTAAAGATATTTATGTTTCATGTGAAAGCCCACCAAAAGGTGACCTCAGCAGAGGAGGACTTTAACAATCAGATGGATAGGATGACATGTTCAGTGGAAACCTGCCATCCTTTTTCTCCAGCTACTCCTGTCATTGCCCAATGGGCTCATGAACAAAGTGGCCCTGGTGGCAGGGATAGAGATTATGCATGGGCTCAGCAACATGGACTCCCACTTACCAAGGCTGACTTGGCCACTGCTGAGTGCCCAATCTGCAAGCAGCAGAGACTAACACTGAGTCTGCTATATGGAATCTTTCCTTGGGGTGAACAGCCAGTAACCTGGTGGCAAGTTGATTACATTGGACCACTTCCATCATGGAAGGACAATGTTTTGGTCTTACTGGAATAGATATTTATTCTGGATATGGGTTCACCCTCCCTGAACATAATGCTTCTGCCAAAACTACCATCCATGAATTTACAGAATGCCTTATGCACCATCATGGTATCCCACACAGCATTGCTTCAGATCAAGGTTCTCACTTCACAGCAAATGAAGTATGAGATTGTGCCTATACTCATGGAATTCACTGGTCTTACCATGTTACCCATCATCCAGAAGCAGCTTGCTTGATAGAATGATGGAATGTCCTACTAAAAACACAATTACAGTGTCAGCTATATGGCAATACTTTGAAGGGTGAAGCCAATGTTCTCCATGATGCTGTATATACTCTAAACCAGCATCCAATATATGGTGCTCTTTCTTCAACAGCCAGGATTCACAGGTCCAGGAACCAAGGGCTGGAAATGAGTGTGGTACCACTCACTATTACCGCTAGTGACCCATTCAAAAATTTTTGCTTCCTGTCCCTGCTACCTTATGCTCTGTGTTTCTGGAGTTCTCAATCCCAAAAGGAGGAACACTCCCACCTGGAGACACGATACTGATTGCATTGAACTGGAAGTTAAGAATGCAACCAGCCATTTTGGCTTCCTCATGCTTTTGGATCAACAGACAAAGAAGGGTGTTACTGTACCATCTGGTGTGATAGATCCTGATTACCAAGGAGAAAGTGGATTGACATTACATAATGGAGGTAAAGAAGAAAATGTCTGGAATACAGGAAATTCTTTACGATGTCTCTTAGTACTACCGTGCCCTATGATTAAAGTCAATGGAAAATTACAGCAACCCAATTCTGATATGACTACTAATGGCCCAGACATTTCAGGAATGAGGGTTTGAGTCAACCCACCAGGCAAAGAACCACAACCAGCTGAGGTGCTTGTTGAGGGCAAGGGAAATAAGGAATGGGTGGTGGAAGAAGGTAGTTCTGAATATCAGCTATGACCATGTGGCCAGCTGCAGAAACAAAGACTGTGATTGTTATATTTCTTCATTGTATATGTGCATCAAATATTTTTGTTTCCTTCTGTTATGAACTGAGAAATGTAAACAAGGTTAATGTGTTTCAGTTGTACATGTGTTAGCTTATCATGTTAGACATAAATATGACTTTATAATTGTCCTTAGTTAGAAATTATATATAGTTACGAAGATGTGTACAACTTCCAAGTTGACAAGGGGTAGACTGTTATAGTTGGAGCTCTGTGTCAACTTGGCTGGACCACATTTCTGTGTGGTTTAAGCAACTGTGATGTGGGTTATTCCCATGATGAGATTAGATGTATATGTTTTGAGTAGCCGATCCACTGAAAGGGAGTTTTCCTAGGAGTGTGGCCTGCTTCCAGTATATTTATGGACATCCTGGGAAAAAAGACACTCTTCTGTGGATCGGGATCCTGCTGCCTACAACTGTCTGTGAGCAAACAATCCACCATTTGGCCTGAAGATCTGGAGTTGGAGTCAACAGCTGGCATACTGCCTTCCAACCTTGAGCTCGTCAGCCCTTGCAGCTGCATAAGTTGGGAAAACCCTCCAGCTTGACGTTTGATCCAAGAACTTGGGACTTGCCAGATTCTAAAAATGTGTGAGCTATTTTCCTAAGATAAATTTGTCTTTCCCTATATGTATTTATAAGCTTTACTGGTTTTGCTTCTCTAGAGAATCCAGCCTAACACAATGATAGACACAAATACAGAAAAGAATGGCTATTTTTTTGATGGAGAAGTAGAACAAGATTGCAGTTCCTGTGTGTGCAAAAAGTTAGTGCTCTTGGCTGCTAACTGGTAGGCTGGAGATTCACATTCACCCATAGGCACCTCAGAAGAAAGGCTTGGCAATCTATGTCTGAAAAAATCAGCAACTGAAGACTCTATGGAACCCAGTTCTATTCTGACACATAAGGGATCATCATGAGTTAGAACTGACTTGATGGTAAAAATCTCTCATGAAATATTTTTCTATAAACAAATATGAAGCAAACTTTCAAATGTTACAATTTGACTAAGCTAGGTGGCAAGTACATGAATATTCACTACATTATTCTCTATATGTTTCTCTTTGTTTGAAGTATATCATGTTGTTGTTGTTTGCCGTC
>NW_006921695.1:2649412-2663434 GCF_000298275.1 Orycteropus afer afer | reverse complement strand
TGGTGATACTATAGGGTGTTTTTTTTTCCCTGCTAATGAAACTTGTCCTTCAGAGAAAGAGAATTTAAAGATGCCTGATCAACACACAAAAATTAAAGGTAAGGTTTTTGAAATGGAGGAAGAGATAGGACACAGAGCACTTTTGCAGCCTTTAATAATAAAGAAAGTAAGTTAATTAACCTGTGTGAGCTAGCAGTAATAATTAATTAACCATATAAAGATATCTTTGTGATTCAGGTTGGAAGTATAAGATTGAACAGTAGTTGTTTTAATACAAAGTGGAAACATTAGAGTTGTTTTTAAACAATAAACCTAGATCTATTTAAAATGAACTTTACTAGAGCATAATATTTGGGACATACAAGTATATGTACTGAATTCTTTTGGAAAATCAGCCAGCTGGAAGTAGGTAAACATCATTATAATGTTGATTTAGCCACCCTGAAGGCAGGTACATAGTGCTTAGAATTTTATTATCGTGAAATGTCAGTGTGCAAAGAAAAATGGAAAATAAAACAATCTCCCCTTGCCCCTCCCCCCCAAAAAAATCAGGTAATCTGTTTTTCTTTTCCTTGAAAAGGGGCTTACAACCACTCAGGAAAGAAGCAAATCTGGAGGTCCTGGAAAGAGTGGGAGGGAAAACGTGGAACAAAATCCAAAAACTCAATAATGACCAGAATTACTGGTCAGATGATATCTGGTGAGACCCCCCAATACTATGGCCCTGGAATACATTCTGCACCTGGAATAAAACGCACCCCCAGGGGCTGGTTCTCAGCCCAATAGTTAAGATGTACACGCAGACCACTCAATCCAGGATGACGCACCCACATACCCTATGGTAATACATCCCTTAGAGCAATAGACCACGGGATACCAGAGGACCAACATTCAAATTGAGGAAAAACAAGACAAACAGGAGTACATAAATATGAGGGGCACAGGGGGAGGATTACAGGGTAGGGAGGGGAGGAGACTGGGTTAGGGTTGGACATGGTAAATGGGGAATGAAACTAAATGTACACATAATGTGGAATGTAAAACAAGCTCTTAAAATAAAAAAAATAAAAAAGGGGGGGCTTAAATGTTTTTCTCTGGGTTAGTATGCAGTCCCTGTCTGTATAAGATGGTCAGCAACATGGTGAAAGACACCTGACATAATTGCACAGTAATTCCAGTGTATGACTTTCTCCTCAGAGACAATTCAATAATTACAATCCTATTCTTTTTTAAGTAGGAGCATATTCTCCCTACATAATCATAGTTTCGGTTACTTTGCATGTGAATCAACTCTCCAACTTCCTTTCCTTCTCTCAGAAATGTAATCCCACCAATTCACAGCTCATTTGCAGCTTCCCAGGAAATAAGTATGTCGGAATTAAGCCGGAAGAGAATTTAAAATCAAATCCTTTTATATTGGAATCAATTTTACTCTCTGTCAGACATGTTAGAAAAGTTTGTGGACATGGATTTTGAAGCTCCTGGCAAAATAATGTTATCCCTACTGCTTGCAAACCCAGAAGGGCAGTTCTGGATTTATGACATATTCGAGTTACAATGAATTGCACTTAAGACTGCTTTTCTTCTTTTTTTTTTTTGTACATTTTGTCATTAGTGATATGTACTACATAAATGTTGCAGTACATATCTGTAAATTTATATATAATGTTTCCAATCCCCAAAGATATATGAACATCAGATTTATAAAGATACTACTAATAAAAGTCAGGGCTCTGATAGCATAGCGCCTAAGGCACTTGACTGCTAACCAGAAGGCTGGTGGTTAAAACTCACCAGCCACTCCTGGAAGGATGGTTGGGCAATCTACTTCCATAGTGACACCCCCTTGGAAACCCAGGGTGGGGTTGCTATGAGTCAAGTCCAACTCGATGGCAAAAAACAACAATAAAAGGCAATAAAAATGAAAACTAAAAAAAAAAAAAAATGAGACAGGGTAGTTATTGAAACAGAACCCCATCATAGGTCAGGGACTACCTGTAGTTCAGTTTGCCTGCAAGATCCCCTTTCCCCAAGTGTTGTCGCTATTATGTGCCGTGGAGTTGGACCTGACTCAGCGACCCTTCCTTGGGTTTCCAAGGCAGTATCACTAAGGAAGTAGATTACCCAACCTTCCTTCTGAGGAGTGGATGGTGGGTTTGAACCACCAGCCTTCTGGTTAGCAGTCAAGTGCCTCAGGCACTGTGCCACCAGAGCTCCAAATGGGGAAGGCTGTTTCAGAGCAACAGTGGATAGATGGTCGGGCCAGAAATGATACAACATTTCTGTGACACCCATGTGCAGTAGGCACAAGAATGGCCCTCCAAAGATGTCTATGTCCTAATATCTAAAACCCGTGAATATGTTATCTTACTCGGCAAAAGGAACTTTGCAGGTGTATTTAAGTTAATCTTGAGATGGAACCATGGCCCTCGATCATCCGGCTAGGCACACTACAATCAAGAACTCAGTGTAAACAGGGATCTTTGTAAGAGGGAGACAGAAGGGTCAAGGTCAGAGTAGGAGATACAAAAATGGAATCAGAAGTTGGAGTGATGTGAGGAAGGGGACACAAATTAGAAATGTGGGCAGCCTCTTGAAGCTAGAAAAGATAAAGGACTGATTATCCCCTCACACAGCCAAAAAAAAAAAGCAGCTCTGCTGATCCATTTTGGAATTTTGATCTCCAGAGCCATGAGAATATAAATAAGTTTTTGTAAGCCATCAAGGTTCTGGTAATTTACTACAGCAGTAATGGAAAACTAATACAACATGTATAAAGATCTTAATGTAATATTTACTATATAGCATGATTTTCATTATAATTATCATCTAATGTTTTCCACATTCCACCTTGGGCTTGCTTTATATATTTTTGTTATCTCAACATTGCTTAATTCTATTTATTGTTCTAAAACTAATGTTTGATCCCATTGTTGTTTTCCATGATGCAACAAAAAAATCTAACAAACCAACCTGAAAAATCATATCTTGTTTTTTAAATGATCAGAAATAGAGGCAACTGTACATCCTTGCAGATTATCCTTCTGTTAGAAGGGATAATTTTCAGTGGCCAAGTAAAAAGAAATGCTAAATTATTGAATCCATTTATATGGAAGTTGAACTGTCAGTTTTGTGATGTATTTGTGAACCTATGACATCATGTATTTTAGTTTCTTTTTCATCTTCCTTTCCCCTCCAAAAAGGCCTGGATCTATAACAAATTTTGTTTGTTTATTTGAAATAGAAATGTCTATCCCAGACTTTATTTACTTATTTATTTTTTTCTTTTGAGGAATACTGAATACAACAGTTAGGAGCTCTGGTAGTGTAGTGCCTAAGGCATTTGACTGCTAACCAGAGGGCTGGTGGTTCAAACCCACCAGCCACTCTTCGGAAGGAAGGTTGGGCAATCTACTTCTGTAGTGATATCTCCTCGGAAACCCAAGGAGGGGTCGCTATGAGTCGGATCTGACTCGATGGCACATGACAACAACAACAACAACAACAAATACAACAGTTATGTAAAAACAGTAATATTGTATTTTTAACTGCTACTGCATCCTCAGGACACAATTCTTATATTTTCCATAGAGTTTCTCTGGTGTTTTCAAACTGAAGTCCATGGAGAAAAACTGAAACTATTCTTTTTTAGGTCAAGAATTTTGCTTTGAAAATTGGCCAGTCCACCTTTCAGATATGCTTTTTGTAAACCTGCACTGTCCATTCCCTCATTAAGTTAAGCCATGGGGGCTCCTGTTACAATATAATGTTGAATCTCCTTCCATGTCAGAATGTCTTGACTGTCTGCATGAAACTCAGCAAGTATAAAATTGTAGAGCTTTAGAAATTTCCAAGAATCTTTCCTATCACTTTTCAATTTTGGAGAGCAATATGCAGAACTACCAAGCCAAATTAAATTTGGTTGAGTGGAGAGATGAAAACTTTGTGCAGTTAAATGTTGGAGATCACAAACTTTAAAAGACAATTCCCCTAAAGAGATTGCAATCCATTGGTTGATGTATTCTTAACTGCATTTATCTATAAGGCTGCTCTTTGCTCTCTCCACATACATGATGTATACTACTTATGTTCAGAGAAAGAAAGCCTGGTTTCTATGAATATAAAACAGGGTACACAATAAAATATTCATAATGCCAAACTTCGAGGCTTCAATACATGCTCTTTCTAGAATACCAAATATAATGAACACTCCAATTAGAATTGGGTTTGATTCTTTTTTATTTTACATTACCTGTGTGTGTGCATGCTATATATAGCTGCTCTTTCATGTAACCTTCAGTAGTCTTAGAAGAATTTAAAACTCCCTTTCAAATTCTTATTAAATAAGTCCTCACTGACATTTACAAGTCATACCATTTACAAGAGTGAACTGTGGTCTTCATGTTTATTCCCCATTCATGGCAATAAAATGTGACGTTTAATGCTCTATTGATTATTGCTGCAGTAACAACTGACACTTTTAATGAGTGATTTCCTTTTCCAGGCTTTATCCTGGATGCACATTATACAGTAAACTCTATCTTGCTTTAAAAAAAAAAAAAAAAAAAAAAGCTCGAATCCAATAATAAGCTTAAGCAAGTCACTTTCTTAGTCTATGGAAAGCATAACAGTAGTGCCAGTAATGTTATGAATATTAAGATGTAAAATAGATTATTTTTCTAATGACATGTTTTTTTATGATGATTAAGAAATATCCTCTCTAGTGCCTAAGGCATTTGAGTGCTAACAAGAAGGCTGGCGGTTCAAACCCACCAGCCACTCCTGGGAGGGAAGATTGGGCAATCTACTTCCATAGTGATACTGTCTTGGAAACCCAAAGAGAGGTTGCTATGAGTCGGGTCCTACTGGAGGGCAGTGCATTGCATTCGTTACCTAGTGTTGAAATCATTAGAAGTTTATCACTTCCTGTTGAATTTGTAAGTTGAAATTTGACATAAATTTGCTATGTGTGGGTTATATGAGCTATGGATGTGGACATTTTGAGTTTAGTTTTAAGTAACTCTTTGCAGCAGAGAAGACTGGGCAATCTACTTCTGTAAAGATTTACCACTGGAAAACCAGATGGGGGTCGCTATGAGTCGGAATTGACTCGATGGCATTGGGTTTAGTTTTTGCTTTAGTTGCAGCAGAGAATGAAGGAAAAAAGAAGAGAGAATATGTCAGTGGTAATTTAGGAGCTTGGAAATTGGACATAAACAGTTTAATTATGAATTTTTACTCATTTTTTTCTAGGATGTTATTTCTAGAAAATTATTGTTTCATAATATGATGATGATCAAATTGAGATAAGGCTTTTAATAAAGACCTTAATTTTAGAGACCTGAATTTTGTTGTATTCCTAAACAGGAATTTATATTCAAAATTCCCATCAAACAACTAAAATTCTATCTGTGTGTATAACTAATCACTCAAAATAAATTTAGTCAAAAAATGATCTTTTAAAAATATTCATTCATTTTAATTTTATTTTTCCTTTGTAGCTTGATCTTGTTTCTCAACTCTGACTCACCTTTGCTGGTGGGCTTTTTGATTTCAGGGTGCTCTATTTGTCCCGAAAATCTTCACTATCTTGTACCTTAGACCTTAAATGCTATTATTAATTGTTGTTGTTATTATTATTATTTTAGTTATCAAATAATTATTCCCAGAAGAAAATGCAAAATGTTCCAGTGAGGGCTGACACATTAAGCCTTATCATGCATTGACTCTTCAGCTAATGATTCATTATTTCCTTTCTAATTTGACAGCTGGCTGAGTCGATTCCTGTAGAATAGGGCCTCCAGAGAGCAGCAAGGATTCAGCACCAGTGCTCCAACTAGGGATGCCGGATACAGGCATACCTTATTTTATTGCATTTCACAGATAATAGCATGTTTTACAAATTGAAGACTCATTGCAACCCTGTGTCAAGCAAGTATATCGGCACCATTTTTCCAACAGCATGTGTTCACTTCTTGTCTCTGTGTCACATTCTGTGTGACATATTGTGCTTCTCACAATATTTTAAAAATTTTCATAATGCCATTTCATACTTAGGACCTCTGGTGGTGCGGCGGTTAAAGCATTCAGATACTAACCAAAAGATCAGCCATTTGTACCCACCAGCTGCTCCATGGGAGAAAGATGAGGAAGGCTGCTTCCGTAAAGATTACAGCTTGGAAACCCTATGAGGCAGTTCTACTCCACTGTCCTACTGGGTTGCTATGAATAGGAATTGACTCGATGGCAGTGGGCTTTTGGATTTTGTTGCATCCTTAATAGAGTACGTTATAGCATAAACATAATTTTATATGCAGTGGAAAACCAAAAATGCATGTGACTCAGTTTATTGCAATACTTGCTTTATTACTTTGGTCTGGAACAAAACCCACAATATCTACAAGGTGTGCTTGTATTAAAGGAATGCCAGTATGTGCATTCTGCATAATCAGCAGGCTGACACATGAATAAGTATTTGGAACAAGAAGAGAAAGATGCAGAAGGCAGTGAAGATAATAGAGAGAGTGGAGGCTGGAAGGAATGTGCCTCATCAACAGACTTTATACACTTCAAAGTTTAGTCCTAGTGCTGATGCTGTAATGGGATAGCCTAGTGGAACAGGCTAAAAAGAAAGGAAGGAAATAAGTCACAATGTCACTGATGTGGGGCAATGACCATGACAGAAGAAAAAATTAAAAGACCTGGTTAATTTATCTCACTCTTTCTACCCGCTCTCCATCAACCAGTTATTGTGGTGTTGACGCCAACTCATGGTGTTCCCATGTGTGTCACAGTAGAACTGTGATCCATAGGGTTTTCAATGGCTGATATTTTGGAGGTAGATCGATTCTTTCTTTCAAGGTATTTCTGGGTGCACTTGATCCAGCACACTTTCACTTAACAGCTGAGAACATTAACCTTTTGCATCACTTAGGGACTTGGACCCAGTCCCCCTAAATCATCCAAAGGAATCAAAGCCAAGTTTGTATTTTCTGTCACTAAACTCCTGAAAGCTTTGATTTGGAGGCTTCTGGAGCTGACAGGCATACAACCATGTCCTTAAGATTCTTTTTTTTGAGCTAATTATAATGATATGAAATATGGTAAGTTCTGATATTATAATTCACTTATTTTTCCTATTTAAATACAGAGTTCTAGCATTGCTTAAAAAATGAACAATATGAAAAATTTGCTTATAAATGCTGTTTTTAAAGGAAACTGGACAACCATATTTCTTTTTTCAATCCTATGACTCTGTGAGATGGAATGAATATATTCATATAATAAATGTGTATGTGAATCTTGCTCCAGAGGAGGATGAAATAAACAAATTTTCAGAAACCAAACTACATAGTGGAAAATTAGATCTGCTCTATACTATACGACTGTCTGTAATAAATATATATTTCATTGTTTTTTCCAATTTGTTATATATGTGGCAGTGCTTACAGATAATAATTTTATGAATTTGTCCCACAGACATTCACTGAAAGCATAGCATGCACCAGGACTTTTGGTAGGTGCTGTATGCAGCAGCAAACCAGATAGATTTCTGACCTCAAAGAGATTACATTCTATTAAGACATAAAGAGAGTTAAGGACAGGATGGTAACAAGGCATGGATCCTCACTGGAAAAAGACTTAAAGGATGAGCATGAATTAGCTAAGTAAAGAATTTTAGGACCAGGTCAACTGTAGTTAGTAACTAAGACGTGGTAGATTCATATGTTTTTGCAGAACAAGAAGTAAAAAGAAGGATTTTGTCTCAATGATGGTTTTGATTAATGATGTTCACATGAAATTGCCAGTTTTCATTTCTATCCGGAAATTAAATATTCCAGGAAATTGGAATACCTAAGTTGATGCACCAGTCAGGACATTACATGACGTGTAGCACTGGATAGGTCAACCACAAAGGAACTCTTTGAAGTGCCGAGGAGCAAGGATGTCTTGGTGAGGACTAAGGTGCACCTGACACAAGCCATGATATTTTCAATCACCTCATATGCATGTGAGAGCTGGACAATGAATAAGGAAGACAAAAGAAGAGTTGATGCTTTTGAGTTGTGGTGCTGGTGAAGAATGCTGAAAGTACCATGGACT
This sequence comes from Orycteropus afer afer, assembly GCF_000298275.1. NCBI lineage: Eukaryota > Metazoa > Chordata > Mammalia > Tubulidentata > Orycteropodidae > Orycteropus > Orycteropus afer. The sequence goes on along the minus strand of NW_006921695.1, from coordinate 2,655,331 downwards.
GCTAAAAGCACTAACAGATCTGTCCTGGAGGAAGTGCAGCCGAAATGCTCCTTGGAAGTGAGAATGGCCAGACTTCATCTCACCTACTTTGGCCTCCATTCCCTGGAGAAGGATGTCATGCTTGGTAAGGTGGAGGGTCAACAAAAGAGGGGAAAGCCTTCAATGAGATGGATTGACATGGTTGCTGTGACAATGGGCTCAAGTATAGCAAGGATCATGGAGCTGGCGTTGGATTGGGTGGTGTTTCATTCTGCTGTGCATAGATAGGGTCACTGTAAGTCAGAAATGACTCAATAGCACCAAACAACAACAACAAGTTGGTGCAAAACATTTTATTCTTTAAGTTGTGATTTAAGATTCTCTGAAACCATTAATTTGGTTAATAAGTATTTATGGAAGCCACATTTTTAGGTAATGAAGATGCAGTGATAACCAGTATAGTGATGACACCCAGGTCTAATGGATATTTTTCATGCATTTTGGTTACACAGCAACTGAACACCTTTCTTTATTTAAATAATTCTCCAGTGTTTGAGTCTTGATGGGGTAGAAATACTTTCTTCCTCTAGAGCCATCACAGGATAGATCCACTACTACCAAGAAAGAAGAGCTGGGAGCAAAGTATATCCTTTAGATCTCAGATCCCTGTGCTAAGAACCTCCTAGACCCAAGAGGCAGATTGACGACACCAAGATATATGGAGATCTCCAAGGAATGTGGGCCAACAGATATTGAAAGGTGACAAGGATTTTCCCCAAGACCTTTCTCCAGGATTTTCCACTAGACCTTACTCTAAGAGGACCAAGTTGCTGAAGAAGAGCCTCATTCTTGGTAAAGTAGAAGATCAGAAAAAAGAGGAGGACCCTCAAGGAGATGAACTGACATAGTGGCTGTGACAATGGGATCAAACATAGCCAGCACAGTGAAGATGGTGCAGGCCCAGGTAGTTTCATTCTGTTGTATACAGTGTCATTATGAGTTGGAACTGACTTCAATGCACCTAACAACAACAATAGAGGTGATGAAAATGTTAAATACAGCCTCCTTTGCTTGTAGTCACAGACATACAAGCTGGGGTCTGCCATTCAGAACTAGTAACACAAAAATAGAGCAGTGATATTAGTAGCAGCGAATGTAAGAATACAGTCAAGTCTACTTCCTGGTACACAATTGTGTGCAGTACTAACAGTACCATCTAGAGCTCAGTGGAAGTGAGAGTGGTTTCTCAATAGAGCAGTAGAGTGGCAAAATTCAGGGGAATGTTCCTGAGCCTTGAGGTGAATTTTCCAGCTCATCCACTCATTCTATTAGCTACCCCAAATTGTCTTAATGAGCTTTTTTTTTTTTTCCCTGACTCTCTTATTCTTATTATTAGACTTCTGTTAAAGAACTGTGATAGGAAGATCAACTTCAGAGCCACCCATCCATCAGAAAAAGCAATAATTAGAGCAGGAAACATATCCAGACCTGAGGATTCAACATGTTGATATCTCAGAAGCATTTCACTGTAAAAATTAAGATACATTCATTTTGGCTTTGTTCTACTCTATCTCTATTAAATATTAAAATGTCTTTTTTTTTTTTTCCTGTCCTGAATGACAAACCTTCCATGTCTTCATCAAATTGCCTCTATTGCAGGCATAGGGAAATCTTAAATTTGTGTTTCTCCACAGGGAAAGCTTAAAGTTTGTACCCTGCTGAACAACCAAAACACAACTCCACAAAATCTACATTTGATCTAACTCGTCTTCATGAACCTAGTATTTTCATCCAGTGACCCATGTCCCAACTGTAGGCTATATCGCCATGGTGCTGTCCCCTATCAACAGGAATTGACACCCATTATATTTCTCTATTCTATTTGTTCTCATGGAACATTTTTTCTGACAATGTCCTTGCACTGCCTATATGACTGCCCAGAGGTTTAGACTCAGATTTTTGACTGCAGGGAGCCTAATTGACCAAGGACTCCAGCTGCTAGGCTCTGAAATCCATCATGTTTGACCTAAGGCCATGCTACTCACCAAGTGCTCCCAGCCTATGACTGAGCACAACAGCGATACTAAGGCAGGCCCTTCTTGGGAGATAGGATACTTCTCTGATGGGCGACTTTGGCTCAAGGACTCTGTAGAACTGTGCTGCAATTTAAGATACCTTCACCCACTTTCCCTTTCTTCCTTCCCTCTCTCCTATACTGTGGATCAGACTTGCATTATGATCTGATCACTCCCAGTCTCTCCTAGCTCCCTATCCATTTCTTCCCACAGGTGTTTCCCCTAATAAATTTCTTAGGCCTTTAAACTTATCTTTGCTCATGCTTCTTGCATCCTACTGCTGTTGCTTATGCTTCTGTCTACCATTCATCCATCCACCCATCCCATCCATTCATTTGATTAGGCCAGAAAATCAACCAAGATTAACTTCCTCTCATTTAGGTTCAATAGAGTATGGATGTCTTAGCTCCTTGATTACCATAACTTTCCAAACCTTAATCTGGAAATCTTCCTGTCTGCAAGCTCAGCCCTACCATCTGTTGTTTCTAAATCAAATTCAAGTAAAGGTCTGAAATCTTTCAAGAAGTCACAATTTCCTTATTTTGGCACAGAGTTTCAGCCGTTTTCCTAGAATTGTGCCCTGAGCCTTAGCTCCCTCTCCAGACATGTGTTACAACTTCATCTTGGCATCTTGCCTACTTCCAAGTGGACTGTGGGTAGAGATGGTTGAAGTCCATGGGTCTTATGTTTGCCCACTAACCAGACTGACCCTGCTCACTCAGAGTACCTGCACCTAGGAAATGTTACTGACCCATTTCATCAGAATGTTTGTCAGCACATGTTCTGCTCTGATATAAGTAATCAACCATACCCAGTTGAATTCCAGTATCTGATGGATAAAATATGTCAAGAGCTCTGGATTATTATTTTAGGGGCTGGGAAAAGTGACAAAATGTCAACTAGTCTGTATGGTATATGAAGAATATTACTGATTTAGAAAGCCAATGTAAATGAAAGTTTGAGTTGGACATTGCCAGGACTTTATTAGAGTCCTCAAACAACTGGAAACAAGTGTCCTAATAAGGAAGCATTCTATCAAGAGTTATCTTGCTATATGATATGTTATTTGTGTAGAGGAGGGAGTGAAAGGGAAGAAATGTCACTGTAATTTATTGTTACCTTCTCTGTGCTTTTCTTTCACAACTTCATGAAATAGGAATGGCATTTCCATTTTACAGATGAGGAAATGCATGCTTGGAAAGATGAAGTAATGTGTTCAAGTTCTAAAAACCTGTACATGACAAAGCCAACCCACATCACTGACAACTAAATGATAGAATTTTCTCTGTGCTGAACTTGTGATTTTTTTGTTGCCTAACAATGGACCATTTCACAAAATGCCTTTTTATCTTCAAAGCTTTTCCTAAGAGATCACAAGTGTTTCCAGGCAACTGCCCTGAATGAAAAGCTTCTTAGGATGTGAAAGTCTTTTATGAATGCATTAAATAGGAGCTATAGGGCATTATCTGCATATATATTTATGAATACAGATCATATAAACCAAATAGATCATGTGGCATTTTCCATAAAAATGTAGAGCAGACATATTGAAATATAGTCACCTGGTTATCCATCTTAGAATCATTCCTGCAAAGCAGAACATAAAGGAAAAAACTGCATATTTTATATTGATGCATATTTCACACTTGGGTTCAGGAAATCAGACTAAAAGGAAAAAGTCACTTTTATTTCTAAAATAAAGCCATTAAGCTACAATCTAGTATACAAACAAGCTAATTTTTAAATATCTATATCCAACTGTTACATTTATGGCTTTATATCAGGATACAGTAACCTCAAGTTTAGACTATAATAATTACTAGATCACTAATACTAGTAGTACTAGGCACTGCTTCAAATGAAATATATGTGGTTCTTTGCTCTTGAAGATTCTACTACTGATTTACTTTCATAGTTTATTATTATTACTATTATTGCACACATATATTTAACAATACAGTTTTACACAGAATGCTAAGAGCACTTTTATTCATATTTTACAGTAGCACTTGAAATAATATGGACCTTCTATTAATAATCACATTACTTAGACTATATGAAGAAAAACGTGGCATCAGGACTGGAGGAAGAATCATTAACAACCTGAGATACGCAGATTATACAACTGTGCTTGCTGAAAGTGAGGATGACTTGAGGCACTTACTGATAAAGGTTGAAGAATACAGTCTGCAGTATGGATTACATCTCAATATAAAGAAAATAAAAATCCTCACAACTGGACCAATGAGCAGCATCACAATAAATGGAGAGAAGATTGAGGTTGTCAAAGAATTCATGTTGCTTGGTTCTACTATTGATGCCAATGGAAGCAGCAGTCAGGACATTAGACGATGTGTAGCATTGGGAAAGTCAACCACAAAGGATCTGTTTCAAGTGCTGAAGAGCAAGGATGCCTCCTTGGGGACTAAGGTGCACCTGACACAATCCATGATATTTCCAATTGCTTCGTATGTATGTGAGAGCTGGACAATGAATAAGGAAGACCGAAGAAGAGTTGATGCTTTTGAGTTGTGGTGCTGGTGAAGAATGCTGAAAGCACCATGGACTGCTAAAAGAACTAACAAATCTATCCTGGAGGAAGTGCACCCAACATGCTCCTTGGAAGCGAGAATGGCCAGACTTCATCTCACCTATTTTGATCATGTTGTCAGAAGGGATCATTCCTTTGGGAAGGATGTCATGCTTGGTAGGGTGGATGGTCAATGAAAGAGGGGGAGGCCTTCAACGAGATGGATTGACATAGTGGCTGCGATGATGGGCTCAAGTGTAGCAGGGATCGTGGAGCTGGTGCGGGATTGGGCAGTGTTTTGTTCTGCTGTGCATGGGGTCGCTATGAGTCGGAAACGACTCTATGGCACCTAACAACAACAACAAACTTGGATCTGCAATCAACACCAACAGAAGCAGCAGTCAAGAAATCAGACATTTTATTGCTCTGGGCCAATCTGCTGAAAAGGACCTCTTTAAAGTGCTGGTGAGCAAAAATGTCTCTTTGAAGACTAAAGTGTGCTTAACCCAAGCCATGGTATTTTCAATTGCCTTATATGCTGTGAAAGCTAGACAACGGATAAGGAAGACTGAAGAAGAGTTAATGCTTTTGAGTTGTGGTGTTGGCAAAGAATACTGAAAGTACCATGGAATGCCAAAAGAAAGAACATATCTGTCCTGGAAAAAGTGGAGCCAGAATGCTCTTTAGAAACAAGAATGGCCAGAGTTCATCTCACCTATTTTGTCACGTTGTCAGCAGTGACCAGTCCCTGGAGAAGGATATCATGCTTGGTAAAGTGGAGGGTCAGCAATAAAAGGGGAAGGTCCTCAATGAGATACACTGACACAGTGGCTGCAACATTGGGCTTAGGTACAGCAAGGATTGTGAGGACTAGTGCAGAACCAGGCAGTGTTTCATTCTGTTGTACATAGTTTCGCAATGAGTCAGAGCCAACTCGACAGCACCCAACAACAACAGTAACATTAATATACAGTGCTGTTGTTATTTGCCATCTAGTCAGACCCGACTCATAGTGATCCCTCCTTGGGTTTCCAAGGCGATATCACTGTGGAAGTAGATTGCCCAACTTTCCTTCCGAGGAGTGGCTGGTAGATTTGAACCACCAGCCTTTTGGTTAGCAGTCAGGTGCCTTAGGCACTATCCTACCAGAGCTTCTATTTAACAAAGCCAAATCAAAGCTAAATAAACCCAAAACCCACTGCCATTGAGCCAATTCCAAATTATAGTGATCTATAGGACAGAAAGGTCTCCAACAGCAGGACAAACTTGTCTGTTGGTTTGTCCTACTGTGGGACATGTAGACGTGAGTTTTGAGGCTGAGCCTCTGGTGTTAAA
>NW_006921695.1:2631225-2646392 GCF_000298275.1 Orycteropus afer afer | reverse complement strand
CAATCCTACTTCCGTAGTGATACTGCCTCGGAAACCCAAGGAGGGGTCGCTATGAGTCGGGGCAGACTCAACGGCAAATAACAACAACAACAACAACATAGGACAGAGTAAAACTATCCAATAGGGTTTCCAAGGCTGTAATATTTACAAAAGTAGACTACCACATCTTTTTCCAGAGGAGGTGAGAACAAATCCGATTTTTCAGTTAGCTGCTGAGCTCTTTAACCACTACACCATGATGGCTCCTACCTAAATAGATGCATTACAATGTGCTTAGGGTTTATGTCTTCATGGCAATAATCAGGGGAGAAAGAAAGATTATTTTACATAACTGACTGAAAAAGATATTCAAGAAACCATAAATAAAATTTAATATGGTCTCATGTGCCCAGAAGGAAGTGGTTCCCAATTTGGAAGAATGATGTCCAAATTCTCTCCTATTTGAAACTTCTGCAACTACAGGGTTATGGAATTATTAGTCTCTTTTCTGCCAGACATGTTACTACTAATCTCTTTTACTCAATAGACAGGTCTTTTAATATCTATAGAAATGCAAAATTGAAGCATGTGCCCTTCTTTCTAGCTTCTGAGTAGACTTCTTTCACTAGTCAGTTCTTTCAAGGTTGCAGTCAAACAAGGGTAGATCTGCAGCTCCCAAGAAGTCACGTTTCCCTGGGGAAACTGGTCCATTTGGCAATGGTGACCATTATTGGTGGTGAAGACCCACAGCAGCAACAGACATGTCTTCTCCCAATACACTTCTCTGGCTCATTCTTAATTTTCTCCTGGGGGACGTGTAACTTCACTGCAATGTTCCTCTTCTAGCCTGTGTGACACTCCCACTTTCATAGACTTTTTAGTAGTCTTTTCCCCTCTAGTATTTCTGGTCCAGTTCTCTCTTATCCATATGTCTTGATCCAAACAGTTAATACGCTAGACTTCTAATTGAAAGAGTGGAAGTTTGAGTCCACCTGAGGGGCCCTGGAAGAAAAGCCTGGTGATCTACTTTCAAAAACAATCATTGATAACTCTATGGAGCACAATTCTGCACTGACACATAAGAGGTCATCGTGAATTAGAATCTAGCTCTGATGGCATAGTGCCTAAGGCATTTGACTGCTGACCAGAAGGCTGGCAGTTCAAACTCACCAGCCACTCCTTAGAAAGAAGTTTGGGTAATCTGCTTCCATAGTGATATGACCTCGGAAACCCTAGGAGATGTTCCTGTGAGTCTGATCTTACTCGATGGCAGTGAATTTGGTTTTTTTTTTTTGGTTCTACGGCAACTGGTACCAGTATTGCCTACCTGGAACACTGCAGTCACCTTCTGGTCCATCTCTTCATCATTGATTTCTTCCATATATGTAAAACTCTCCACCCTGATAAAAAATTCTCCACTGGTTACTACCAGTTTTTGGAAATCCAAACTTCTTAGCTTGACATTGAATCCCCTTTCTGATATGGTCATAGCTTTGCTTTCTTGCTTTACCCATGCCAGGAGCCACAATAAACATTGCTCCATTTCCAAGTTTGTTGTCTCCTTGCACACCTCCTTCCATTGGGTCATGTGCTCCTGCTCCAGTGATGCTTCTTCGCACTATTTTCCCAATGCAGTTCATTAATTAAAGTCTAGCATTGCCTTCATGTCTCCAATATGATATGTGTTGTGTTATTATGTGCAGTTTCTCTTCATGTATCTTTTCATGCCATTGTTGTTGTTGTTGTTGTTGTTATGCGCCATTAGATCTCCAATTTCTTAAAGACAGAGATCATGTCTGATTTAGTCCTTGTGTCTTGAGTTCTAAACATCTGTCTGAGATGTGGTAAGTATGAAATAAATGACTGTTTAGTGGATGAATGAGTAATTGGGGGTGATGAATTGGTATTCATCCAAACTTCTTTGTGGAGAAAGACTGCTTTATAAAACAGTCATCTGATTTAGAGAGCTGAGTCTTGTTCTCTGCACGGAGCACATAAACATTAGAAAGAGTGGTATTACTTTCTTATGTGCCATTTTTTTTTCTCTTTTATGGCCTTATTTTTTGAAGGCACAGAATAGAAGTTTATTGAATAAATAATGTATGCATATCTTCCCATTTTAAAATTCAAAAGTTGAAGGTGAAATATTTATGGAGACAGTAATAGTTAACATTTATGGAGAATTTGTCATATATCTACCAAAGTGTTATGCATTTTACATGGGCTGTCTCAATTAATAGTTCCTGGGTGGTGCACTCTACTGCTAATTGAAAGTTTGGAGGTTCGAATCCACCTAGAGGCACAACAGAAGAAAGACATGGTGATCTGCTTCTGAAAAATCAGTCATCGAAAATCCTATGGAGCACAGTTCTACTCTGATATACTTAGGGCTGTCATGGCTCAAGTCTATGGCAACTGGTTTTTTAATCTCAGCTAAAGTTCACAAAACCTTTTTATCCTAAATATGACATATGAAGAGGGTACCAATTACAAATTCCAATAATAATAATAATATTAAGTCATTTGTTCTGGGTTAGACAGCAAGTAGCAGATCCAGGCAGCATCATGCCAAAGGCCTAATTCCCAACCATTGTGCTACTTTGTTCTTGGTGGGACAATACATTGAGTGTAAACATTTCACTTTCCTTTTCCTAGTTGCACAGTTTGCCTCTATAAATCACTGTTATCTTTGGTCACACATGTCAACTTATGCAATATAGTTCTCTATGACTAAAATCTCACTGGGAATTTTATATCTCATAGACTGTGTTTGGTTTGAGACTGTTTAATCAACATAGTTATTCCTACATAAATTCTTTTATATTATTTTCTATATTTATTTTTCCCCTGTTCTCTTGCTTTCATTCTTCCAGCTACAGTTCTGAAAAAGAAAAGAAAAAAAAATAAATGACAAAAAGAAAGTATTTATTTTCTCTGCTGAGCAATTAAATTAGAATATGGCTTTCTTTTGTGTATGTGTATGTGTAAGAAAATTTCATTTTCAAGTACTCATTTTAAAATATCCAGTTCATAACAACAAATGAATGCTTTACTATGGCTGTCTGAGTGAAATGCCTCGTTGGAGAAAGGCAAGATTGTCAAGTCCATGAACTATAAAATAGTCTTTTGCCAAATGAAACATGTTAGTCCTTTTAATCTATGATTCAGTTGTCCTCATGGCTCAGCAAAACACTTGTGAAGACTCAGAGACCCTTCTGTTAAGTGTACTTTGTGAGCATGGTCTAAAAGGCAGTAATCCACAGAGATACCATTGAGTGGTGCCACTCATCGGCTTGTCTGAACAATACACACAAACAAGAACAAAGGAACCTGGAATAAACAATAGGATAGTTCACTCCTGGACAGCTATATTTTATTTCTGATTTGTTCATCTAAGAAAGAGATTCTAAATTAATATGTTTGCCTTAGAAAGAATAATTTATAAGTCCTTATTTCAGAGACTAGGAGAGTGAGATGACAGAAAAAAAAACACATGCCAATATTGATTAGAATAAAAATTTAGAGCTCATATAATATTATTCTAAATGTCATGTGCAATCATTACATGAGGAAGAGCTTGCCTGTGTAAGATTCTAAAAGGCTTTCAATTTGTCCTTCATTTCATAAGAATTATTATAATAGAAATATGTACCAAACTAGAGCAAACTACTTAAGTGCATATTGCAAAATATTATGAATTATGAAATCGTAAATGATTAAGCTACAGAAACAAAAAAGGCAGCTTTTAGCAAGAAGTCCAGTGACTCCCAAGCATCATAAAGAAAAGAGAGAAAAACATAAAGGAAATTTAATCAAAGACGTTAACTTTATATAGAGTTCTTAAAAAAAAAAAAAGTGTTGTAGATCTTCAGTTTCTTAACTATTATTTAGATTAATCCCAATTTTGAGCTTGTCCTCTAAAATTGAATATCTTCACAAGATAAGATGGTATTTGAGGGCATTTTAAATTGGTAATTAACTCTGGTAACATAATGCCTAAGGCACTTGACTATTAACCAGAAGGGTGGTGGTTCAAACCCACCAGCTACTCCTCAGAAGGAAGGTTGGGCAATCTACTTCCATAGGGATACTGCCTCAGAAACCCAAGGAGGGGTCACTATGAGTTGGGTCCGACTCGAGGGCACATAACAACAGCAACAAAAACAACAATTAGCTTTGAGGAAAGTAAAATTAGTGTGCATAGAAATATAACAATGTTTATAAGTTGATTTTCATCCAAACATATTAATTTATATGCTATAATAGTTTATCATTCTAAAGAAGCAATTTTATAATATTAAATATGCCACAAATGCAGAGTGTCTTCTGTAAGAATTCTCATTTTATATCTACAACTTCATGCAATATTAAAAAAATAACTTATTAGCAAAACCATTATAGCAAAGCATACTAAATAGCATGAAACTCTACCAAGTTACTGTCCTTTGGATTTTTTATAGCTTCATTTACAAAGGGCCTAACTGTATAATGGAACAGCCATGATGCTTTTAAATAAATGAGGTTTTTAATCCCAACAATATAGCGAATGACTCTGAAGCTGAAAATATTCCATAATACTTTATTTCAAAATTATTCTGCTCTGATGTCACTATGAGAAATAGGTTTTTAATTCTTTTCAAAGATGAGTGTTTTGGTTACCTAGTGCTGCTCTGACAGGAATATACCACAAATGGGATGGCTTTAATAAATAGGAGTTTAGTCTCTTAGTTTGGAGGCTTTAAGTCTTAGTTCAAAGTGCCAGGCTTTAGGGGCTGGGTAAAAGCCCCTCCACCTTGGGCCTCAGCTCTGCCTCTTACTCCTGACCCACTGAAGCTACAGGCATCTTGCCACTCAGGCAGCTGCTGGCTGCTGAGGCTGACAAGCCCAAGGTTGACAAGTGAAAAGGCACAGTCCAATATTACCAAATCACATGGCAGGCCATTAATTCAAGTCCATTGAAAGTCCCAAAGTCGGCAGAGCATGGCAACCTGCTGAACAATGACAGGGCTACATGCAGGGTTCAAACTGCATGCCATAAACTAAAGACCATTCCCCAAGTCTTCTCCTTATACATAGAAAGCAGACTACATCCCTAAGGCAGCTGCTCAGCTGCTCACAGTAGCTTCCACCATGGAGATTGATTGCCAGTCTCATCATGGGGAATACCACATCTAGCTGCCCATCCACTCAACCAGGCCCAGCCAAGTTGACACATAAACTTAATCACCACAATGAGATTACACTATTGAGAAGACATGTAGTATCAAGTTTACCACTATCTTAAATCTCCTTAGAAACCTTAAGTTTTTTTAATATTTAAAATGAAAGTTTTATTGGTAAAATACACAACTGTTTCATAAGGCTATTTAAATTAACCATAGTTTATGAAAATGGATCATGATTAGAAAAGTAATTAGAAAGTGGGAACTTGTTTAATACACTATTGATTAAAGAACAGATAAGTAGAGAATTTATTCTCAAAGAAAATAAATAAATAAATAATAAAGACAATATAGTTGAGATAACTGTTTTTAGGTTCAACAAAACCAAACTCACTGCCATCAAGTCAATTCTGACTCATAGCAACCCCCACCCCCACTGGGTTTCCAAGGCTGTAAATCTTGAGAAATGCCTCATCTTTCTTGCACAGAATAGCTTTGGTTAACAGCCAAATGATTTAACTGCTGTACCATGAGAGCTCCTTCTTTTAAGGTTGGGGAGACATTTTTACAAAGAAAAAAAAATCACAATTTTTTTGTAATCTTTTTTTCTTTTAGAATGGATGGCCTTGAATCATGAAAATATTTAATGATCATAATTTTTTTTTCAGCTGTGGACAAACAAGGAGCTCTGGTGGCATAGTGCCTAAGGCATTTATCTGCTAACCAGAAGGCTGGCAGTTCAAACCCACCAAGGAAGGTTAGACAATCTTCTTCCATAGTGATACTGCCTTGGCAACCCAAGGAGGGGTCACTATGAGCCGGAAAAGACTCGATGGTAATGAGGTTTATTTTTGTTTGTTGGTGGACAAACAAAACACTAAACGAAAGCACCCATATCCTAGAGCTGCTACCTCATTCAGAACTTTTATGAAGTTCTCAAGGTTCCTATACCAACCTTCCTACCTCCCACATCTCATAGTAATCCTCACCTCTTGGATGATCAGGACTCATATAAAGAAGACAAAGGATCCTAGTAGGTATTAAATTCAGGATATCCAGGGATCAAATGGTAGCATAATTTACTCTGGTCAATCCTGACTTTAAACAAACAAACAAAAATTTACAATCATTTGATACATGAATCCTTGCCCCAAATAAAAATCTTTTTTATTCCATTTTCAAATTTCTTTCTGCATGCTCTTATCTATCAGCAAAACTATTTGTATACTACCATAATTAAGGAAAATTTTATTCCTTCTAGTGCTCCATGCTGTAGAATTCATTAATTTTGGATGTAGACATTTCCCACATTAATTTTAAAACTAAGTAATGATTCAAAGATTTTTTGATAGTTAAATTTGGTTCATGAGCTAGGAAAACTATTTTTCTATTATAGAACAATACCAAACCAAACCAAACTCACTGCCATTGAGTTGGATTGGACTTATAGAGACCCCTCCTTGGGTTTCTGAGGTTATATCACTATTAAAGTAGATTGTCCAAACTTCCTTCCAAGGAGTAGCTTGTGGGTTTGAACTGCCAGCCTTCTGGTTAGCAGTCAAATGCCTTAGGCACTTCTCCATCAGAGTTCCCCATAGAACAAGGAAAACAATGTAAATAAGAAAATTGAAGGTATGTACTTTGGTGAGTAGCAACAGGTCTTAAAAGCTTGAGAGCAGCCATCTAAGATGCAACTATTTGTCTCCTCTCATCTGAATCAAAGAAGAGTGAAGAAAATCAAAGCCTTCTGGAAACAATTAGCCCAAGCATAAGATGGACCACAAGGACCTAGGCCTGCATGACCCCAAGACCAGAAGAACTAGATGGTGCCTGGCTACCAATTGCAACTACTCAGAATGAGATGAGATCAAAACTGGACATCCTAGATAGAGTGGGAGGGAAAATGTGGAACAAAATTCAAAACCACAAAAATGACCAGAACTACTGGTCGAATAGAGACCAGTAGAACCCCTGAGACTATGGCCCCCAGTTACCTTTGGACCTAGCAATGGACTCACTCCCATGGATTGGCTCTCAGCCCAGCAGTAGAAAGACGTACATGCAGAACACCTACCCCAGGGTGATGCACCTACCTACTGTAGGGAGATGCACCCCTTAGAGCAATCAGCCATGAGACACCAGAGGGGCAGCATTCACATAGAGGGAAAGCTACATAGACAGGGATGCATAGTTAAGAAGAAGACAAGGAGGGAGTAGTCACAGGGACTACAGGGAAGAAAGATTTTTATGGATGGGAATTGTTAATTGGGGTATAAAATCAAATGTGCATGAACTGTTGAATGTAAAACAAATTTGCTTTGTAAATTTGCACCCAAATCACAATAAAATTGAAAAAAAAAATGAAGGTATGGTAGAATTAGTCTAAAGTGATTCACTGAAAATAAAATGATAGACTCTATTACATAAAACCATTTCTTGTAGATTCCTGCTTAAGGCATATATAGAGAAGGAAACAGGATGATAACTTCAATTTTTTCTGGATCTTCAATAAAATTCAATCCTCTCTCCATGATGTTAATATTTTTCTTCTAATATCGTTGCCATTAGACATGAGTTTTGTAAGGAAACTTGGACCCACAATCAATGTCCATGGAAACACCAGTCAAGAAATCAGATGATGTATTGCACTTGGAAAATTTGCTGCAAAAGACTTCTTTAAAGTGTTAAAGAGCAAAGATGTCACTTGAAGTGCACCTGACCCAAGCCATGGTACTTTCAATCACCTCATACGCATGTGAAAGCTGGACAATGAATAAGGAAGACCAAAAAAGAGCTGATACTTTTGAATTGTAGTGTTGGTGAAGTATACCGCATATACCATGGACTGCCAGAAGCATAAGCAAATCTGTCCTGGAAGAAGTGCAGCTTCAATGCTCCTTAGAAGCAACAATGGCCAGCTTCATCTCACCTACTTTGGTCATGTTGTCAGAAGGGACCAGTCTGTGGAGAAGGATATCATGCTTGGTAAAGTGGAGGTCAGGGAAAAAGGGGAAGATTCTCAATGAGATGGATTGGCACAGTAGCTGCAATGAGGGGCTCAAGAACAGCAAATAGTATGAGGATGGCACAGGACCAGGCACTATTTCATTCTTTTATACATAGGGTCGCTATGAGTTGGAGCTGACTCAATGACACCTAACAACAACAACTAGAACCTTTCCAATAACTTGTATCTACTGAATTATAGCTGATCATACAGTCCCTCTACCACTAGTCCAAAGACATCCAGGATCCTACATTTTAAGAAAAGGAGTAAAGAACATTCTAGCATCACTTATAAATCACACTCAGAAGATAATCATGCTATATGTTTTGGTGTTAGTTCTGAACCTTAAACATTCGGAGCATTGTTGTCTGCTATTTAAAATCCCTATCTTACATATCTGCTGCAAATTATATGCAGGATAATGAAGACAGAAGCCCACTGCTGAGAGCCTCATGTACAGTGGGCATGAGGCTATTGACTGGAAAAAGAAGAGATCTGAGAAGTATTAAAAAATAAATTTCCCACATGATAAAGTTGGTGTACAAATTCATAAGTTTTATTTGTAATTCATAAAGTAGGATGCATCTAGTCTGGAAGTCAGACAAGAGTTCCCAAGAACGGTACTAACTGGAAGTGTTTTATAGTCACAGACACAAAGGAACAAGGAAGCTATACTGGGCAATTTTTAATAGGCTGGTGGACATCCTTTCTTTATTTCATTTAAGGGGAAATTTTGAACTAGGTTAAGCTGAACAGGCAAGTACTAATTGGTTAGCTTAGGTTTCAAGCTTCTGAGATCAGGGATTTACAGTGTTTTAGAGAAAAGTCTCTTAGCTTTGTTAAAGCAAAATCAAAGAGATTGTTGAAGCCAAATTATCATTCAAATGAGGAATCGTGAAAACTTCAACATTTGAAGCTAGTGATCCAAGGGAGGGGTACAAGTCACACACAGTTAGTGCCATATAAGGAACTACAAAATGCAATATTCTGATTGGTTTACAGTGATTGAGGTCAGTTAAAGGTGCGGCAAAGTGAAGCATGATTATTAATGTCATTGGTTATATTAATGCAACTGGACTATACTGATTGACTAAAAGACACAATTAAAAGTTATGTGGTCATGTAGCAGGTTTCATGAGTGGTCACAAAACAATGGCATAATGGAAATTTTGGGGAACAGGTTGTTAAAAATTACCTCAGCCAGAGCACAAGATCTCTTGAGGAGATCTGTACAAAGTTTTGATAAGGAGTCATTGCTATCACTGATCTGCTGTTACAGATCCCATGATACATAGTATCCACATTCTTAGCATTACTACAAGAAAAAAAAAAAAAAAAAAAACTTTCTTTAATGATATGGTTGTTTCCTAAGCAACAGGGTTTGAATCTGTGAGAAAGGTTGTGCTAAGTCTGAGCATTAATTTACCTATTTTACCTTAGATCAGATGGCTCTTTTTATTTTTGGATTTTATATCCCATAACATTAGGAAATAGAGTTAGGTTTTGGTTTATGGACATGGGACATAGCATAAGTGACCCATCTTGGGTGTACTATAGCCAGGGGGGAACAAACAGGGAGAAATATACAGGGTAGAACAGAGGGAAAGTGTTTGCAGTTCAGCGTAAGAAGGAATGCAGACTCCAATAACCAGGGCTTGCTAGAATTTTTGTCTTTGAGTAAGTAGGCAGCTGAGTTGTGGGTGAAAGGGCTGGTGAAGACAGATTATCAGACTGTGTTATGAAATCTTTTAATCTGATAAACCAAACCCACTGCCATTGATTCTGACTTATAGCTGTGGTAGTTCAGTTTGTGTGTCAACTTGACTGGGCCTGGTTGAGTGGCTGGGCAGCTGTTCCTTATAATGAGACTGGTAATCAAGTCCATGGTGGAATTTACTGTGAGCAGCTGAGTAGTTGCCTTTAGGATATGGTCTGCTTCCTGTATATAAGCAGAAGCCTTGGGGAATAGTGTTAAGCTTATGGCATGCTTGGACCCTGCATGTAGCCGTGTCGTTGTTCAGCAGCCTTCAAGTGTGCTCTGTCGACCTTGGGACTTACAATAGACTTAAATTAATGGCCTGCTGTGTGGTTTGGTAACATCGAAACTGTGCCTTTTTACTTGTCAACCTTGGGCTTCTCAGCATCAGCAGCCAGCAGCTGTCTGAGTGAAGAAATGCCTCTAGCTCCAGTTGGCTGGGAGCAGGAGGCAGCACTGGACCCAAAAGTTGAGGGGCTTTCACACAGCCGCTAGACCCTGGCACTTTGAACTTGCACTTAAAGCCTCCAAACTGTAAGAAAATAAACTGTTTGTTAAGGCCATCCCATTTGTGGTATATTCTTGTCAGAGCGGCACTAGGTAAGCAGAACATAGCAAATCTATAGGACAGAATAGAACTGCCCCCACAGTGTTTTCTAGGCTATAAATCATTCCAGAAGCAGACTGCCACTTCTTTCTCCTACGGAGCAGCTTGTGGGTTTGAAACTACCTTCTGGTTAGCAGTCAAGCACTTAACCACTGCACCAGCAAGGCTTCTTATGTGGATAAGTAACGTCTGAAAATCAAAGTAAGATATCTGTTATTAATTTTCATTTTCAACACATGAATATACTGTTGTATACATGCAGCTGTATATAGGGTAAAATTTCTTTTTGCCTTTGCAATCTTTTTCCAGTTTACCTGGTATATATTACTTACTGTTTAAGGCTTATTCAATAATAAACCTTATTTCTCTGATATTTTTGCGGAAAGATTTTCTGATTTGGGAGTAGATTTTGTTCTTAATTTTATTCTCTCAACAATCCATTAACATATCAGTACCTAGGTAGACAACAGTTTGCTAAATAAATGATTGTGTATTAGAATTTCTTGAATTTGACAAATGGTTCCAAATCCTAGTTGCTGACCAGAATTATCTTTTCAGAAATTAATCAATACAGATTCCTGGAAAATTTTGTTTTCTTAGGCATGTGTTCACTAAATATTACTGAGAATCTACTATGTCTCAGTTGTGGTCACGGCACTGGGGATACATCAACAAATAAGGAGAACCTCAATCAGCACATGCATGTATTTGTTTGTTTTTCTTTTACTTAGCTGAGTTCAAATTTTATCTGCAATTCGATAATCTGCCACATAAATTATGAGTGTTAAAATATCAATTTCAGAAGCATATGAAGAATATTCTATTGAGTAAATATACCATAATTTATATCAGTTTTTATTTTAATTAAACTCTTAGACCATGACAATGTTGAAATTTACCTGAGCCCTGTGATCCTGGAAAGCAGCAATGATTAAAAAAATGCCCCACCCTTTTCTGTTCTGGAAAATGGCATGACCTCTAGGCCTTTGACCCCCCTCTCTACAATCTGCAGAATCCAGATGGAACTGTGTTTGACCTGGCATTAATAGTAAATTCAGGAGGTAATTCCATGTGATGTACAAGACCCCATTAACCTTCCTAATATTCTTCACTATTTTCCATTAACTCCCTTTAACCCTTAAAAAGATTTCCAACCTTTGCTTCAACAGAGGACAGACTTAGTTCTGATCTCTTTTTCCATTGTGGTAAGTCCACCATCCCTATCATGATCCTCCCCTGCTTCCCTGCTCTTCCTTTCAATATTTCTTGCAGAATACAATCATCTTCGTCTGTTCTAACATTTACCCCTTACTTGCTGAATTTTTTTTCTTTGACAGCTGCTTGAATTCTGTCACAATGATGTATTTATAAGTTAATTTGTGTGATGAAAGTTGTTATTGAGGATTTCCAGTTTTGTTTATCAATATCTATTTTCCCACTTCTAAATATCAAAAAAAAAAAAAAAAAATGAAGGTCTTGGCCAGATCTCTCTTCAGTGTCATGGAATAGAAAGGAAATTCCTGGAGGAGAAAC
Organism: Orycteropus afer afer; assembly: GCF_000298275.1. Lineage (NCBI taxonomy): Eukaryota > Metazoa > Chordata > Mammalia > Tubulidentata > Orycteropodidae > Orycteropus > Orycteropus afer. The sequence goes on along the minus strand of NW_006921695.1, from coordinate 2,634,348 downwards.
ACCAGGGAAACAAGTTACTTAAATATCCTAGGGATCCATCTCACTGGGTCAGTGTCAGACCATTCCTTAGAATGAAGAGCAGGAAGGAAACCAGATAAACTGCTTTTTCCACACCTATTTTAGATACTTTGACTTTATTTTTCACTCTTTCATTTTTTTCTTTTTATGTATTTTAGCTTTTTAATTTTTTTGTGGTGATTTGGGTGAGAGTTTACAGAGCAAATTTGTTTTCCATTCAATAGTTCATACACATCTTGTTTTGTGATATTGATTGCAGTCCCCACAATGTAACAACATTCTTCCCATTTCCTCCCTGGTGTAATGTTTACCATTTCCTTTTGTTCTTCTTTCATCCCCATTCCTACATTCTGAGATTTAGCCTTGGGCAAAGGTAGCCATTTTGATTTCTTATGGTTCATTTTTCTGAGGACTGAGTACCCCCTGGTGTTATTGAACACCTCATAGGACTGTCTACTGCTTGGCTGAATGTTGAACCATGAAATTGAGTTCAGTTACAGACTTGAAGAGTGACTAAGGGCCATAGTCTCAGGGGTTCCTCCAGTCTCTAGCAGACCAGTAAGCTTAGTCTTTTATTATTTTGAGTTTTGCTTCATATTTTTCTCCCACCCTATCCAGGACCTCCTATTGTGATCCCTTTCAGAGTGGTTGGTTGTGGTAGCTGGGCACCATCTAGTTCTCCTGTTCTTAAAGCTGGGGAGGCTGAGATTCATGTGGTCTACTGGTCTCTTGGATGAATTTTTCCCATGTGTCTTTGATTCTCTTCATTTTTATTTGCTTTGGAGGAGGAGACACCAATAATTGCACACCTTAAATGGCTGCTCACAATTTTTTAAGACCCCAGTCACTACTTACCAATGTAGGATTTAGAACAATGTCTTCGTGGACTATATTATACCAGTTGGCCTCGATGTCCCCCATGACATCATGTGGTCATGAGCCCTAAGGCCTAGAAACTCACTTCCTCAAGGTGTTTGGAAATGTCTAAGAAGTTTTCATAACTCTGCCCCTATTAGTTCCACTATGCACAGGGACATTCTTACAGCACATGCAAATATGTGTGTAGAAATATCATCTCCCAAACCTGTATGTGATCATGGGTATAGTCCTGTTCACACAGTCTTATCTGATCATCTTGCATGTCTATTTATGTATCTGTTCATAGATTAGTGTTTGTTTTTACTGATAATATGGGATTATGTATGTAACAGTGTTCACCTTTGTTGTCCATACCTCTTGTGCACCTCACCATGTCTTCCTTTTCCTTGGTGATATAGTGCTCATCACCCACTTTTTTTTATATTGTCTTTCCCTTTACCCAGATTAATATGAGTTAATATGTGTCTCTTAACTAGTTAGTAGTTTTCCCTCTCCTCCCCTACCAAGCCTGGTAACCATCAAAGAATATTTGTTTCTCTGTGTAAACCTTTCCTTGACTTTTTATATTAATGTACTTATACAATGTTTGTCCTTTTTTTCACTTTTTAGAACTATGTTGTGCCAATTGAGCACGATGTTCCTGACACTATGGTCCTGAGTCCGCAGGCTCAGTGATTCTCTCACTCAAGGTGTTTGGTGGTCTCTGAGAAGTTACTCCAGCTCTGTCTTATGTTTCTTCTGTAATATGTGTAGCTAATTTTGCACCACAAGTGCTATGTAAGATTATCTTCGGCCATATCTATCTTTGGTCTAGGATATTTTCCTGTTCACCTACCCCCACAGCTGATCTCACCTGTCTATGCATTTATCCATAGCCTGGTGTTTGGTGTAAGTAGTAATGCAGTACTGTGCACATACTAGTATTTGCCTCTTTTGTCTATATCTTATGTGTACTTTTCTGTGTCCTTTATTTCCCCAGTGCCATCATACTGGCCACAGATTCTTTCCATACCATCCCACCCCTCACCAAAATCAACATGTGACCCCTAAGCAGTCCAAAATTTTCCTTCCCCTCCCCTTCAGTCCCCAGTAACCAACAAAGTGAATTTCCTTTCCTGAGTAAAATTTTCCTTGACATTTTATAATAATGAGCTTATGCAATATTTATCCTTTTGTGATGGACTTACTTCACTTAGCATATTTGTACTTTTGTGATTAACTTATTTCACTCAGCATAATGTCCAATAATGCTAAGAGTACCATGGTCTGCTAAAAGGACTAACAAATCTCCTGGATGAAGTGCAGCCAGAATGCTACTTGGAAATGAGAATGGCCAGACTTTGTCTCACCTCCTTTGGTCATGGTTGTCAGAAAGAACCATTCCCTGGAGAAGGATATCATGCTTAGTAAAATGGATGGTCAACAGAGAAGGGAAAGGCCCTCAAAGAGATGGACAGATATGGTGGCTGCAGCGATGGGCTCAGGTATAGCAAAGATTGTGAGGCTGGCACAAGACTGGGCAGTGTTTCATTCTGCTGTGCATAGGTTCTCTATGAGTCAGAGATGACTTGATGGCACCTAATAACAACAACAATGTCCTACAAGTTCATCCACATTATAAGGTGTTTCACAGATTTTTTATATTTATTTAATATTGTATAATATTCCGTTGTGTGTACGTACCATAGCTTGTTTACCCGTTCATCTGTCGATAGGCACTTAGATTATTCCCAACTCTTTGCTATTCTGAATAGTGCTGAGAAGAATATAGGTGTGCATATATCTATTAATGTCTTGGCTCTTGCTTCTTTAGGATATGTACCTAGTAGTGGGATTGATGGATCACATGGTATTTCTTCTTCCAACTTTTTAAGGAAGTGTCATATCATTTTACAAGGTAGTTGCAACATTTTACAGCCCTGCCAGCAGTATATGAGAGCTCTAAACTCTCCACACCCTTGCAAGTATTTGTTGTTTTTTGTCTTGTTGACTTTGCAATTATTGCTGAAGTGAGATGATATCTCATTGTTGTGTTGCTCTGCATCTATCTAATGGCTAATGATTACGAGCATTTCTTCATGTGTTTGTTGGTTGTCTGAATCTTTTTGATGAAGTATCTGTTCATATTCTCTGGCTAGTTTTTACTTAAATTGTGTTTTTGATGTTGAAATGTTGAAGTTTTCCATAAATTTTAGAGATAAGTCCCTTGTTGGATGTGTTGTTGCC
>NW_006921695.1:2599755-2617176 GCF_000298275.1 Orycteropus afer afer | reverse complement strand
CACCAGCCACTCCTCGGAAGGAAGATGGGGCAATCTACTTCTGTAGTGATACTGCCTTGGAAACCCAAAGAGGGGTCGCTATGAGTCGGGTCCAAATCGACGGCACATAACAACTACAACAACAACATTCATGAGGAGTATTCATCTGTAATTTTCTTTTTCAGTGGTGTCTTTGCCTGACTTTGGTATCAGGATTATGCTTGCTTGATAAAGTGAATTTGGGAGTATTCCATCTTTTTCTATGCTCTGGAACAATTTAGATAGAATTCATATCAGCTCTTCTCTGAATGGTTGGTAGAATTCTCCAGTGAAGCTGTCTGGGCCAGAACTTGTTGTTGTTGTTGTTGGGAGTTTTATTTATGACATGCTCAATTGCTTCCCTGGTTATGGGCTTTTTCAAAATTTCCACCTTAGTCTGTTTTAATTTAAGTAAGTTGTATGCTTCTAGAAATGTTTGGTGTTGATGGTGTTTTTATTAAATATGTTTCTGTACTAAGTTAATGTGTTATCAAATTTTATTTTCATTTTTCTTGTTACAGTTCATTTTGTGCTTATTAAGTCCTTTATATTTTCTTCTCCCTTATTTTGGTTAAAAGGCTTATTAATTTTCTTGTGGGTACTTGGTAATTATTTTCATCTTCCTAAGTTTGAAACAATGTGTTCTATATCGATATCATCCTGACTTCCTCTCCATTTGAAAGTTCTGTAATTATACTATTTATTCCTTCTTTTTGTTTTGTAATTATTGTCTTCAACAGGTTGATGCCTCTGGTTATCTATTTTCAGTCTTGTAAGTTTTTTTTTAATTTTAACAATTATTTTTCTGAGGTGGTTTCTGAATGATATTATTATGTGTCTTAATCTTAGGTGGTTGTCCTCTGTTGTTGGTTTCCTGCCTCAGGGCTCTCTTTAGCATTTCTTATAAAATTAGTCTGGTTTTTACAAATCCCTTCATTTCTGTTTTTTTTTTTTTTTTTGGAAATGTCCTAATTTCATGATTGTATTTGAGGGATGGTTTTGCTGGGTATGTGATTTTTGGTTGATAATTTTTTTTTCATGGTTTTATATATGGCATCCCATTCTCTTCTTGCCTGTATGGTTTCTGCTAAGACATCAGAGCTTAGTCTTATTGTCTTATTGGTTGACCTTTGTTGGTAACATTTCATTTTTCCTGAGCTGCTGTCAAGATTATTTCTTTGTATTTGGTTTTGGAAAATTTGATCATGGTGTCTTGGTGAATTTCTTTTGGGGTCTATTCTGTAAAGGGTTCATTGAGTTTTTGGGTAGATATTTTTTAATCTTTGTGGTCTTAAGGAAGTTATTTGCTAACAAGTCTTTGACAATTGTCTGTTTTTTGTTGTTGTTGTTTTGTTTTGTTTTTTATCATTCTATTCTGGAATCCCAATCACATGTAGATTATTCCTCCTAATATTGTCTCACATAGTTCATAGGCTTCCCCCCCCCCCCCCCCGATTTTCCCTCATACAAACTGGTGTCAAGGCATTTTGTCTTCCAGTTGGCCAATCCATTCTTCAGTTGATCAGATTCTACTGTTTTGTCCTTCCCATGTATTATATATTGTCTTAACTTTATTGCAGATCTTCTGGATTTCTCTAGTAGTAAGTTGTTTTATTCCACTTCATTGGCTCCTTTCTCATGCTGCAGTCCCCTGCACCACTGGAAATCTCACCTGTTTCCATGTACTATCCTTTCCCAGACCCAGCACATGTTCTGTTCACCTTGATTGCCTCCAGATATGGTCACACTGTATATCTGTCCCAGTATGAATTCCATAAAGTTGGTTTCTCCTTGCCTATTTATGGTGCCTTCCATGTCTTAAAATGGCCATGCTTCATCAGGCCCAGATTCTTCTCACTCCCTAATCACTGTCTCCCTTTCTAATTAGCACTCAATCTAATTCCTTATCTTCTCATCTGATGCTCAGAGTTCTAGTATCATTATCTGTATCTGTTTTACTGTTTTTCTGAGTCTCTGTTGTTGAAGGATTGTGTGGAGAGTGTCACCAAGATGCCATCTTCTGTCCACTGACTCTTTCATTTCTTTTAGCCCCTTTATTAGGTATACCACCAAATCTAGCTCTGTTTTTTTTTTTTTTTTTTAATGCTTTACATTATTCTATTCTTTTAAAAAATACTGTTCTTACCCAAATCTAGAACCTAAATACCTCATATTTCTATTTAGTTTTGAGGGCAATAATTCCCTATAGTGGTCTTGGCTAAGGAACCATAGTGGCACAGAGGTTAAGTGTTAAGCTGCTAATGGAGATATGGAAAATTCACACTCACCAGTTGCTTCCTGGGAAAAAAGATGTGGAAATCAGTTTCCATAAAACTTTACAACCTTGGAAATCCTACGGGAGCAATTCTACCTTGTTCTGTAGTATTTGGTTTGGGTTTGGAGTCTTGGCTTGTCTCTAGATGTCAAACTTCTCCCCCAGATGATCCAGCCTGCAGCTAAAATCTTCCAAAAGTTAAAATCATTACTCTTATTAAAATATAAAACAAACAAGCATAAAAGTTTTATTTAATTCAATAATGAGTGAGTGAATCAGTAAGCTAATATAATCAGTTCATTCATCAGTTGATAAATGAATCAAGAGTGCTGAACTGATAGGTACAAAACTCATTGATGTTCTATAAGACAATAAAATGTGATGTTGGGGTTACTCTTTTCTACAGGATAAAAATAATTATATTGCAAACAAACAAAATATATTTGAGTCACCATCACATTTCCACAACTTAACTTCTACTCCTACTGAGTTGCAAAATAGCTTAGTCAATTGAAAACCAATCAAATGTGCATAGCCCAGCACAACTAGATCAACCCAGCACATTCCTGAAAAGGCACCCAGTAACCACTTCTGATCAAGTCCCTTGTTATTACTCTTTATTGGCATTTCTGCTTTTGTAATGCAGTTTATTCCATGACCTTCTCTTTATGTAAAAATTAATCATTTCAGAAAACACCCTCCACTCAATACAGATCAATTTTTGGCATTCACAGCATTCTCCATAAGTTTTCTTCCTTGTGTTATCCAAAACTTTCTCTATCCATCCAATCTATTTGTCAGTTTGTTGTACTATATGGCTTGTGTGTGGTATGATGCTGGAAGCTATATCACTGGTATTTTAAATACCAACATGATCCACCCATGGTGGACAGCCACACCAGCCAACATTAACCCCTTGCTTTTAATTTATGTTACCCTCCTAGATAACTATCTCACATATTGAATGTTTCATAGGAATTACAAATAACTACTTGATATACAAAAGAGTTTAAGATAGGAACTCTGTTTTACAATTTAGGATTTTATTCTGAATAAATTCTGCAATGTTCTGTTACTTTTTTGCTCTAGAATTGATAGCTGTTACTTAAGATACATGGATTGTGTTACTTAAGATCCATGGATACTATAACTTCACCAGTCTCTGGGACTAAGTGTTTCTGGAGCACTTTTACTATCAAAAGTACACTTTATTGGTGTAGCTAATTGAGTTTTTCCCAATTTATGATTCAAAAAGCTTTGATTTCAGAGTGATAGCTGTCATATAAATATAGATTAAAACAAGCATAAATATGCAGGTGCTGATCTATAAAAAACATCTGCATTATGAACAAACCACTTTTGAACCTCAATGGAGAAAATTTCTGGAGGAGTAGATAGGAATGGTTATAATCAAGGATCTGACATCTTGATAAAGAGCTGAATCACTATCCTATTTTGAGGCTTGTGGAAAGGCTGTATGAACATTTAGAATCTCTTTTGGTTTTGCATTGAAATAAGGAAGACAGGTAAATTCTGACTATTCTTTAGAATGGAGGCAGTAGTTAAAATAAAATAAGTGACATGGGTCTTGTAGATATATTTATCCTGATTTGAATAAGTGGGCCAAAACTGTAAGCAATCAAGAATTAATCCAGACAAATTGCAAGATGATAACTGAAAAGTCAGTTTATTTGTTTGCAATGGAAGCATCAGCGAGTGAGCTAAGGCAGGTGGGTGTCAGAGTGCCTGGGGGCAGCACTGGTAAGCGTCAGCAAGCCAGGTATGGCAGGTGGGTGTTGGAGTGGCTGGGGGAGGCTGGGAAGTGAGCAGAGAAGTTTGGGGACAGCTAAGGGAGACAAACTTGTCTATCAGTTTGTCTTATGGTGGTGGCTTACATGTTGCTGTGAGGCTGGAGAATATGCCACTGGTGTTTCAAATGCTAGAAGGGTACCCATGGCAGACAGGCTTCAGTGGAGTTTCCAGACTAAGACAGACTCGGAAGAAGGAAGAGACCATCCATTTCTCAAAGAATTAGTCAGTGAAAACTTTATGAATACCAGTGAAACACTGTCTGATATACTTTTTTTCCAGATAACAAACAAACAAACAAAAAAATAGTGTCTCCTTTCTCTATCTACTACTAATACATCTTCTGTATATCTATCCATCTCTTTCTCTACATATCATCTGACTTGTTCCCAAAAGAATTGAAGACATCTTCCAAAAATACATAAAATATTTTCATTATAAAAAGTGAAATTCATGGGAAAAAATGAAACAAAAGAAACACAAAAAATATACTTATGGTAAAATGGCAGAATAGGCAGACAAGCTATACAGATCCTCTTCAACAAAGAAAAGAGAAACCAATTGACACAGACACAGAAGATAATCCTGGATCCCTGAGTTTTTAAAGGAAGGATTCAGAAGTGAATTAAACATCAACTAGTAGAAGAATCTGAATGAAAACAGTGAATAAGAAGACAAACGGAGCTGCATACAGTCAGCTATCCTGATGGCAAGGACAGCTTGAATATTTCCAAGTGGTCTTAGGAACCGAGAATTAACCAAAAAATTGCCCCTGCTAACCAAGGACTGCATGGATGACTGTACTGGTGGCTGACGACTAAAAAGGGAAACAACAAAGAAGGAGACAAACTGAGCTGTGGACTTTCACTTGTCCAAAGGGTGAACCATTTTGAGCATTTACAAGCAGTGTGAGCCATTTTGGATATTTAAAGTGACAATGTTCTCATTCAGATTCCAGGGACCTAAGTATAAGCTCCACTTGCTGAGGACAGCATGGGCATACTGGAGGTTGCCAACTGGAAAGGTCAACAGTTCCTTTGTTACTCTTGTACTCCACACCCTCTTGGTGAACAGAGGCGTGGCCATCCCTCACCTCCACCCACCTTCTGGGCCCACAGGAATTCCATCCCAGTCTGTGTACTCTGACAGAGTCTGGGTGCCCTGCTCCACCTCTTTTTCAGATTTGTTTTTGTTTTATTGTTTGTATGTTTTTAAATTATTCTTTCTCTTGCTCTCTCTTTTTATTTTTATTCTTTATTTTTCCCTTCCCAGGTTATATATAGGTTTTGGGTTTTTTTCTCTTCCTGTTTCCTGGTTCCCATTTTTTTTTTTTTTCTTTTTTGTGATTCTTCCCATCCTTTGTTTTTCTTTTTTGCATTTTTCCTGTTATTATTTTTTTTCTTTCTTTCTTCATTATTCTTTTACTCTAATTCTTTTCTCTATTATCCACCTCCTGAGATATTGTGGTTTTTTATTTAAAAACATTATTATTTTATCTTTTTCTATTTATATTTCTTTTGTCTTATTAAAAGTATTTTCTTTAAATATTTCATCTCATTTATTGCATTTCCTCTCCCCCACCCCCCCCCACCCCCAGCATTTTGGTGATTGTTCCTGTATGTTTATGTGGTGTTTGTTTTTTGTCCTCTCGCTGTTACTTTTTGGTGATTTTTCTGATTGTTATTTTTGTTTAACTAGGTGAGAGACAGCAACCATGCTCATATGACCCAAATATACCCACATATCCTGCAGGCCCACATACTGAGTGAGGGTCACCACTTGCTTATGTACCAACTGGCCAATGATTTGTGACAGTCAATAAATGCCTGACTCACCTTTAACTGCTCTTCACAATGATCTAGCAGAGATCTCTGCAGCCACTCTCATTCTCTATCACACCCACCAGGAGACAGATACTGAGTGCATAAGTGCTACCAACTAGTGAACAGAGGAGCACAGTATCCTACTTACTCAAATATACCAAATGAAAATGAAAATCTTGGGCCAATCACTCCAACCACAATCACAAAATTCAAACAAATACAACAACACAATATCTTGGAGAGAAAAGACCATCATAGTCCACGCAAAGAAGCAAGATAAAACAGTAGAAACAAGGGACCAGGATACAGACCCAGAACACATCCCTGAGGAAGAAGCAGCATTGGCCTGATAAGGAATTCAAAAGAATTATATTTAGGTACCTTCAATGGATTGGGAAACAGATCAAAGGAAACACTGACAAAATTTAGGAAAATACAGACAAAACCTTAGAACAATTTTTGAAGACAACACTAGAACAAAATAACAAAACAAATGAAAAATTAGAATGATGCAAAATCTACAGATAGAAATCTAGAAGATTAATATTAAATTTTTAAAAATAGATAACACATTGAATGGGTAAAGGGGTAGAATTGAATCAATAGAAGATAGAATTAGTAAGACTGAGGAACAATATCTCAATACTACTTTGGGAAAGGGATCAATAAGAAAAAAGATCAAACCAAAATGAAGAAAGTCTAAAATTCATGTGAGATACCATCAAAAGGAAAAACCTATGTTTAATTGGAATTCCAGAACAGGAAGTGACAAATAAAATCACAGAGAAGATTTGTTGGAAGAGAATTTTCCTCATACGATGAAAGTTGAGAATATATCCATTCAAGGAGTCCAAAGAACCTCAAAAAGGAGAGACCCCAAAAGAAAATCACCAAGACATATTGTGGTAAGTTTGTGTGTCAATTTGGTTGGGCCTGGTTGAGTGGCTAAGCAGCTGGATGTAGTTATTCCACATGGTGAGATTGGTAATTAACTCCATGATGGAATCTACTGGAGCAGCTGAGTAGCTGCTTTATGGATGTGGTCTTCTTCCCATATATAAGAAATAGCTTTGGGAATGGTCTCCAGCTTATGGCATGCTTGAACTCTGCATGCAACCAAGTTGTTCAGCAGTCTGCCATGCTCTGTGAATCATGGGACTTTCAATGTACTTGAATCAATGGCCTGCCATGTTGTTTTGTAACACTTTTGCTGTGCCTTTTTACTTGTTGAGTTTGGGTTTATCAGCCTCAGCAGCCAGCAGCTGTCTGAGAGAAGAGAAGTTTCTACTTCTGTGGGCCAGGAGCAAGAGTCAGAGCTGAAGCCCAAGGTCAAGAGACTTTTACTCAGCCTAGAGAGCATGGCACTTTGAACTTGGACTTCTAGCCTTCCAAACTGTAAGAGAATAAACTCCTGTTTGTTCAAGCCTGCCCATTTGTGGTATATTCTTGTCAGAGTGATACTAGGTGACCAAAACACATATCATCATCAAACTCACCAAAACCAATGACAAAGAAAGACTCTGGAAAGCAGCACAGGAAAAATGAAAAGGTACCTACAAAGGGCCACAATAAGACTAAGCTCTGATTTCTTGGCAGAAACCATACAGGTGAGAAGGCAAAGCGATGGCATATATAAAACGCTGAAAGAAAATAAAAAAATTCCCACCAAGAATTACATACCCAGCAAAATTTTCCCTCAAATATGATAGTGAAATTAGGACATTTCTAGACAAACCTTACAAGAGATGCTAAAAGGATTCCTTTGGATATAGAACCAAGAACAGCAAACAACAACCTACCCTTAACACACATAATGACATAACCTAGAAACCTACCAGTAATGGAAGTATCCAAAGTAAAATAAGTTTACAAGATTGTAAACAAGGAACCAAAGACATCAATTGGAAAATGAGGACAACTACAAACCAAAAAGAGGGAGAAAAATATATAGTTACAGAACTTCTAATTGGTGAAGAAGTCAAGACAACTGCAAGGTAGAATGGAGTGTTCTAAACTTGGAAATAAAATTATAAATCACAAAGTAACTTCAAAGAAAAATGGTAAAAGTTCATATCAAAATAAAAAAGAGGACAAGCACAAACATTTACCAAATACTAAACAATAACAATGAAGGAGATAATAACATAATCCATGAACAAAATAAGCTCAACAAAGAAATTTATATGGAATGAAGAAATCAGCAACACCACAAAGAAAAAAAATATAAAAAATGACAGCAACCAATTTGTATTTGTGGCTAATTACACTGAATGTAAATGTATTAAAATTACTCAAGAGATGGAGAGTGAAAGACTGGATAAGAAAATATAATCCAACAATATTTTGTCTACAAGAGACACACTTTAGAAACAAAGACAAAAGTAGACTAAAAATCAAAGGTTGGGAAAAGATATATCTAGCAAATGGCAATCAAAAAAGAGCAAGAGTGGCAATATTAATTTCTGATAAAAGAGAGTTTAAGACAAAAACCACCATAAGAGACAAGCAAGGACATTATATAGTGATTCAAGGACCAGTTGAACAAAAGGACAGCACCATAATAAATATCTATGCATCCAATGAAAGAGCCCCAAAATACGTAAATCAGATTTCAACAGAATCGAAAAGATAAATAGTCGACTCTACAGTAATGGTAGGAGACTTCAATACACAACTTTCAATGAAAGATAGAACAATAGGAAAGAAACTCAACAAAGACGTAGAAGAACTAAACAACACAATCAACCAAATTGAACATAGACGTCTACAGAGCACTTCATCCAACAAAACACAATATACATTCTTCTCCAGTGCATGTGGAACATTATCCACAATAGACCATATATTAGGCCACAAAGCAAGCCTTAATAAAATTTAAAACGTCAAAATATTGTAAAGCACCTTCTCAGATCACAATGCTATAAAATTAGAAATCAACAATAGGAAGATCAATGAATAAAAAAAAGCAAACACACAGATACTGAATAAAACCCTCCTTAAAAATAACTGGGTAATAGAAGAAATAAAAAATTCTTTGAATCAAACGAGAATGAAAACACAACATACTAAAATCTTTGGGACACAGCAAAAGCAGTGATCAGAGGACAATTTATTGCAATAAATGCACACATCAAAAAAGAAGAGCCAATATCAACACCTTAACCCAACATCTCCAAAAATTAGAAAAAGAGAAAAAGAGCAGGAAAAAAAAAAAAAGCCTTCAGTTACAAGAGGAAAAGAAGTAATAAAGATTTGAGCAGAAATAAATTAAACAGAAAATAGAAAACAATAGATAAAATCAACAAGACTAGAAGCTGGCTTTCTGAAAAAATTAATAAAATTAATTAAATTAAGATTTAATAATAAACCACTGGCAAATTTAACAAAGGAATGCAAGGATGGTTCAACACCAGAAAACAATCAATGTAATCCATCACATAAGTAAAATAAAGGAAAAAAATCACATGATCATATCAATTGATGCAGAAAAGGCATTTAATAAAATCCAACACCCATCCCTGAGAAAAACTCTCAGAAAAGTAAGAATAGAAGGGAAATTCCTCAACATAATAAAGGGTATATATACAAAACTAACAGCCAACATTATTCTCAATGGAGAGAGATTGAAACTCTTCCCCTTGTGACTAGCAACCAGAAAAGGATATCCTGTATCTCCACTTCTATTAATCATTCTATTGGAAGTCCTGGCCAGGGCAATAAGGCAAAAAAGGAAATCACAGGCATCCAAATTGGCAAGACAAAAGTAAAACTATCACTGTTTGGAGATCCTATACGTAGAAGACTCAAGAGACTCAGTGAATAAACTACTGCAACTAATTGAGAGATTAAGCATAGAGGCAAGATACAAGATCAACATCCCAAAATCAGTTGAATTTCTCTACATCTGCAAAAAGATTGCTGAGAAGAAAAGAAGAAAATCCATACCATTTACAATAATCACCAAATAAATAAATAAATACTTGGGAATAAATCTTACCAGATATACAAAATACCTGTACAAAGAAAACTACAAACACTACTTCAAAAAGCCATAAAGTATCTCAAATAAGTGGAAGAATATTCCTTTATCATGGATAAGAAGATTGAACATTGTGAAAATATCTATACTACCCAAAGCAATCTATACATTCAGTGCAATCCTCATCCAGATTCCATCAACATACTTTAAAGATATGGAAAAAACAATCACTGATTTTATATGGAAAGGAAAGAGACCTTGGATAAGGAAAGCACTACTGAAGAATAAAGTAGGAAATCTCACTCCCTGGTATGAAAACCTACTATACAACCACAGTTGTCAAAACATCTTGGTACTGGTACAACAACAGACACATAGACCAGTGGAATAGAACTGAAAGCTTAGAAATAGATTGATTGACTTATGTCAGCTGATCTTTGACAAAGGACCAAAATCTATTAAATGGGGAAGAAAAGGTCTCTTTAACAAATGGTGCTGGCAAAGCGAGATATCCATTTGCAGAAAGATGGAAGAAGATCCATACCTCACACCACACACAAAAATTAACTCCAGAGGGATCAAAGACTTAAATGTGAAACCTAAGGCTATAAAGTTCATCAAGGAAAAAATAGGGGCAAGCTTAGGGGCCCTAATTTATGGCATAAATAGAGTATCAAGCATAACCCAAAATGCACAAACAACAGAAGATAAATCAGATGATTGGGACCTTCTGAAATTTAAATTTTTATATTCATCAAAAGACTTCTTCAAAAGAGGAAAAAGAGAACTTCCCAACTAAAACCACAACCAAACTCACTGCTGTTGAGTTGGTTCTGACTTATAGCAACCTAAGGCATTTGACTACTAACCAGAAGTTTGGTGGTTCAAACCCACCAGCCATTCCACAGAAGGAAGATGGGGCAATCTACTTCCATAAAGATTTACTGGAAACCCAGTGGGGTCACTATGGCTCAGAATCTACTCGATGGCAATGAGTTTGGTGGGGTGTTCTTTTTTTGAGCTCTGGTAGCATAGTGCCTGAGGCACTTGACTGCTAACCAGAAGGCTGGTGGTTCAAACCCACGAGCCACTCCTTGGAAGGAAGGTTGGGCAATCTACTTCCATAGTGATACTGCCTCGGCAACCCAAGGAGGGGTAGCTATGAATCGGGTCTGACTCGATGGCACATAACAACAACATCTATATGGAAGTAGATTGCCTAGTCTTCCTTCCAAGGAGTAACTGGTGGGCTTGAACTGCCAGACTTCTGGTTAGAAATCAAATGCCTTAAGCACTGTGCCATTTGGCAACGACCTACCTAACAATGAATGGACTTATCTCTAAAATTTATAGAAAACACCAGCATCTCAACATCAAAAAGATAAACAACACGATTAAAAAGTGGGCAGAAGACATTTCTTCTGGTGAAATAGACATTTCATCAAAGAAGATATTCAGGCAGCCAACAAACACATGAAGAAATATTGGTAAGCATTAGCCATTAGAGAAATGCAAATCTAAACAACAAAGTGATACTATCTCATCCTGGCACTATGCAAAAACAGCAAGGAGGTCACATGTTCTAACCTCCTCTAATCCCACAAGAGGAAGACAGGATTGCCAGCAGTAACCCAAGGCCTATTCCTACAGGGCCAGACATGCTGCCTCCCTCCAGCTCTTTCACCAACCGTTCCTCCCAAAGCACCCACCACCTCTCCTCTGGGTTCGATAATTTGCTGCAGTGGCCACACAGAACTCACAGGTTATGGAGTTTATTAGGGAAGCACTAGGCTACAATTCAAGCTCAGGAAAAAACATTCAGTCTCTCTCCCAGTCCACCATCCCTCAGCCAACAGTCTCTCACAGTCTCTTTCCCAGAAGTGCTGGTCCCTCGGTGTCTCACTCAGCGATGTGTGTCTCTTGTGCCTCTTTCCCAGCTGCACATGTCTCTTTCCGCAGCGCTGTCTCTTTCAGCAGCACGTCTTCTTCAACCAGCAGTCAGAGCCAGTTCTGCTTCCAGGAGGCCTTCTTTTGAGCCCGGCAGGGTGGTCAAACTAGCCAATCATAGCATCAGAACTCTAAGCACCTGAGAGAGAGTGCGCACCTCCCAGAGCATTGTTTTGTGCCACTCCCAACAGAAATACTCCAGGTGGGCGACTTTAGCAATCAGGATCCCCTCAGTTGCTAATAGCAATTCCCACCCTGGAGTTTGCAAAGACTTATGGGTAGAAAAGCCACACTAAGTAATTTACTACACCACACACTAATAGCATAAGTTCAACAACAGAAAATAAATGCTGGTGAGGATGTGAAGATATTGGGACTCTTATACACTGATGACTGATGGTGAGTCTGTAAAATGATCCAACCACTGTGGAAATCAGTATAATGATTCCTTAATAAGTTGGAAACAGAAACATCATTTGATCAAGCAATCTCATAACTAGGTATATATCCTAAAGAAATGAGATCCAGGACGTGAAGAGATATATGTGCTCTCCTGCTCATTGCAGCACTATACACATTAGCAAAGAGATGGAAACAACCTAAGGGCCTATCAACAGAAGAATGTATAATCAAACTATGACACACACATACAGTGGAATACCATGCAACCTTAAAGAATAATGTGGAATCTACAAAGCACTGCATAATGAGGATGCACTTGGAGGACATTATGCTGAGTGAGATAAATCAATCACCGAAGGACAAATATTTTATTGGTTCACTATTATAAAAAGTTAAGGACAGGTTTTTATATGGAAAGACACTTTCTTTGCTGGTCACCAGGGATGGGAGGGAATGGGAGGGAACACAGCTAGACAGGTAGAGGCAAGTAGTGATTTGGGTTAAAGGAAGGTCAATGTACAAAATGTGAAGGATCAACATGGTGGCACTGAGGAAACAAAAGATGCAGAGAGGTACATAAGAGGTACAAACAACAAAAATAAACCCTTTTACACAGACAATACTGCATTGTCAGTAATAACAAACATTAATCTATTGGTAAATAGATGGGCAGACAGGTTGAATGATCAGGTATGCCTAAGGGTAAGGGAATATACCCATGACCATATATAAGGCTGGCAGATGGTATTTCTACATATATATTTGTATGTACTGGAAGAATGTCCAAATATGTAATAGAGCTAACAAGGGGCAAAGTTATGATAACTTCTTAGCCACAGCCAGCCACCCTGAGGAAGTGAGTAGTTCGACCTCTAGGCTCAGACTATGGCCACAGGGGACATCAAGCTCAGTTGGCATAACATACTATACAAAAACATTTTTCTACATCCTACTTTGGTGGTTAGCGATTGGGGTCTCAAAAGCTTGCAAGGGGCCATCTGGATGCAACGACTGGTCTCTCCTCTGGAGCAAAGAAGAATGAGGAAAACCAAAGATGCATAGAAATAATTTGTCCAGGACTAGTAGACCATGGGAGCTCTGGTAGCATAGTGGCTAAGACACTTGCCTGCTAACCAGACGGCTGGCGGTTCAAACCCACCAGCCACTCCTCGGAAGGAAGGTTGGGCAATCCTACTTCCGTAGTGATACTGCCTCGGAAACCCAAGGAGGGGTCGCTATGAGTCGGGGCTGACTCGACAGCACATAACAACAACAACAACAGTAGACCATGAGATCTTCAGCCTATATGACCATGAGACCAGAAGAACTAGATGGTGTTGGCTACCACTGCCAACCACTCAGAAAGGGATCAGTTCGGAGATCCTCAACAGAGTGGGACAACAATGTGGAACAAAGCTCAAATTCACAATAAAGACCACGTTTACAAATCTTACAGAGCTAGGTGAGACCTCTAAGACTATGGCTTCTAGTTACCCTTCAGGTCTGGAACTGAACTCACTTCTGTGGCTTACATTAGACAGGCATATAGGGAGAACATTGACATCAGGTAGATACTCCTTAGAGTGACAAAATGTGGGAGAACAGAAGGGCAGTGTTTGCACAAGGAGACAGCTGAGGGGGTAGGAATGCATAGGAAAGAAGGACTACAGAGAGGAAGTAGAAAGAGAGGTGTTACATTATAGGAAATTGCAGTTAATGTCATGAAACAAAATGTGTATGAACTGCTGTATGTAAAATGAATTTCCTTTGTAAACTTTCACCTAAATCACAATAAAAAAAGAAAAGAAATGTATGGGGCTCTGTATATTTTGGACAATCAGTCCAAAAATCATTTCTCCACTCAGATTTTGATAGATAACACATGACAGTGATATTAGTAGTAAGTTCCTTGACAGCATTTATTCTGTTACTAATTATATACTGAGTCCCATGCTTTCATAATCAACTGACAGGAGAATAATTTGTTGAGTGAGTTCTTTAAACAGACTTGGTACCTAACTAAAAGCAGGCCACAGTCTGTGTACTAAGATAAAATAAGAAAACATCCATGGGCAGATTCCACTGTCTTTAAAAATTTATTTTCAGCCTATGCTAACAAGCAGACAAATAAATAACCCAGATCCCAAATATATATTCCATTTGGCATGACTACAAAAATTTTAGCTGGGAAAAAATTAAGTCAAGAGCAACTAACACGTTTCTCCAGCCTAACACATTTCAAACAATTACCCACAAAGTACTCAAGGTGCTAAATGTTATTCTTAGATCCCATTCTTTATTCAAGAAATATTTACAAAGTGCTTGCCAGGTATTCTTTAACATATGAAGAAACCAGTAGTAGATGCTGCAGACAAAGTCCCTCTACTTATGGAGTTGTTGCTGTTCTTAGTTGCTATTGAGTTGGCTCTGACTCATAGTGATGCCACACACAACAGAAAGAAATGCTGCCCAGTTCTGTGCCATCCACACAATCCTTGCTATGCTTCAGCTCTTTGTTGCAGCCACTGTGTTGATTCATCTTGTTGAGGGTCTTCACTTTTTTTCCTAAACCTCTCCTTTATCAAGCATGATATCCTTCTCTGGGAAATGGTCCCTTCTCACAACGTGTCCAAAGTAGGTAAGACAAAGTCTTACCATTCTCGCTTCTAAAGAGCATTCAGTTGCACTTCTTTCAGGACATTTCATTCTTCTAGCAGTCCATTGTGTTTTCAATATTCTTCAACAGCATCATAATTCAAAGGCATCAACTCTTCTGTCTTCCTTATTCATTGTCCAGCTTAAACAGACACATGAAGCGATTGAAAATACCATGGCTTGGGTCAAGCGAACCTTAGTTTCAAAGTGACATCTTTGCTCCTTAACACTTTAAGGAGGTCTTTTTCAGCACATTTGTCCAGCGCAATATGATATCTGATTTCGTCATTGCTGCTTCCATGGCCATTGATTGTTGATCCAAGTAAAATGAAATCCTTGACAACTTCAATCTTTTCTCCACTTATCATGATGTTGTTTATTGGTCCAATTGTGAGGCTTTTTGTTTCCTTTCTGTTGAAATGTATTCCGTACTGAATGGTATATTCTTTGATCTTCATCAAGTAAGGGCTTGAAGTCGTCTTCGTTTTCAGCAAGCAAGGTTGTGTCTTCTGCATAATGCAGGATATTAATGACTCTTCCTACAATCCTCATGCCGTGCTCTTCTTCATATAGTCCAGCTTCTTAGATTAGTCTCTCAGCATACACATTGAATAAATATCTTGAAAAGATACAACACTGACACATATCTTTCTTGATTTTAAAACATTAGTATCCCTTTTTTTTTTCTGTTCAAACAACTACCTCTTTGTCTATGTGCAGGTTCCTCATGAGCACAACTAAGTGTTTTGGAATTCCCATTTTCTCAATTTTTTCCATAATTTGTTATGACCCACACAGTCAAATGCCTTTGCATAGTAAGTAAAACAAGTAAACATCTCTCTGGTATTCTTTGTTTTCAGCCAAGATTCATCTGACATCAGCAATGTTCCATGCCATCTTCTGAATCCTGCTTTAATTTCTGGTAGTTCTCTATCAATATACTGTAGCAACTGTTTTTTAATTATTTTCAGCAAAATTTTATTTGTGCATGATATTAATGACATTGTTCAATAATTTCCATGACCTTTCTTTGGGATAGGAACAAATGCTGATCTTTTACAGTTGGTTGGCAAGGGAACTCTTTTCCAAATTCTTGGCATAAATGGGTATGTGCCTCCAGCACTCAATCACTTTGTTGAAACATCTTAATGGGTACTCTGTCTGTTCCTGGAGTTTTGTTTTTCACCAATTCTTTCAGTGCAGCTTGGACTTCTTCCTTCAATACCATTGGTTCTGGATCATATGTTGTTACCTCCTGAAATAGTTGAATGACAACCCATTGTTTTTGGTACAGTGACTGACTCTGTATTCTTTCCATCTTTGTTGTTGTTGTTGTTGTGATATGGGTGAAAGTTTACAGAGAAAATTCATCTCTCATACAACAGTTTACAAACTCTTTGTCTCATGACATTGTCTGCAATCTCCCCACAGTGCAACAGATCTCTTCCCATTTCCTCCCCATCGCCACCTCTTCCCTGTGTCCTTCCTTCCCAAACACTCTTGCCCTGCCCTGAGCTGTCTCTCTGTGCATGCACTGCCTTTTTATTCTCCCATAATTGATCTCTTCAAAGAGTGTATCTACCTAATGTAAATGTTCAGCTCATATGCCTGTCTTTTGTTTGGCTGGAAGCCACAGGAGTGGGTTCAGTTCCAGACTTGAAGGACAGCTAGGGGTCATAGTCTCAGAGGATCTACCAGGCTCTATCAGACCAGCAAATCTGGTCCTTTTTTTTTTTTTTATGATTTTTAGTTTTGTTCCACATTGTTCCCTCACTCTGTTCAGGATCTCCTACCTAGATCTCCCTCCAAGTGGTTGGTAGTGATAGCCAGGCACCATCTAGTTCTTCTGGTCTCATAGTCATATTGACTGAGGATCTCATGGTTTACCAGTTCCTTGGACTAATTTTTCCACACATCTTTGGTTTTCTTCATTCTTTTTTGTTCTGGATGAGGAGAGACCCATTGTTGCATCTAGATGACCTCTTGCAAGGTTTTAAGATCCCAGTTGCTACTCGCCAAAATAGGATGTACAACAATGTTTTTGTGTAGTATGTTATGCCAACTGAGACTGATGTCCCCAGCAACCATGGTTCCCAGCCCACAGCTCCAACTACTCGCTTCTTCTGGGTAGCTGACTGTGGCCAAGAAGTGACGACAACCTTGTTCCTTGTCATCTCTATTATATACCTGAATATTCTAACTGAATACACAAATACACTTGTAGAAACATTGTCTGACAACCCTATACATGGACATAGGCACATTTCCCCTGTATAAACATACCTAATCATTTTGCTTGCTCACTCGTCTATCCACCAATAGATCAATGTTTGCCTTCACTGACAATGCAGTACTGTATGGGCAAAAGAGTTCATCTTTGTTGTCTATACCTCCTATGCACTTCTCTATGTCTTCCTCTTCCTCAGTGCTACCACGTTGATAACTCACGTTTGGTACATTGCCCTTCTTTCACCCAAATCAATACTTGTGTCTACCTATCTAACAGTGTTCCC
>NW_006921695.1:2597834-2599460 GCF_000298275.1 Orycteropus afer afer | reverse complement strand
TTCCATATATAAATCCTTCCTTGACTTTTTACAATAATGAATTAATACTATATTTGTCCTTCTGTGATTGACTTGTTTCACTCAGCATAATGTCCTCCAAGTTCAGCCATGTTATGCAATATTTTGCAGATTCTCTGTTATTCTTTATGGTTGCATAGTATTCCACTGTGTGTATGTACCATAGTTATCCATTCCAGTTATCCATAGGTTATCCATTCTTCTGTTGATGAGAACCTAGGTTGTTTCCATCTTTTTGCTATTATAAATAGTTCTGTGATGAACATGGGTGTGCAAATATCTTTTCTTGTCCTAGCTCTCACTTCTTTAGGATATATACCTAGTAAAGAGATTGCTGGGTCAAATGGTATTTCCAATTCCAGCTTTTTAAGGAATCATCATACTGTATCATTTGACAGTCTCACCAGCAATGTATGAGAGTCCCAATCTCTCACATCCTCAGCAGCATTTGTTATTTTTTGTTTTGTTGAATTTTGCCATTAATGCTGGGGTGAGGTGGTATCTCATTGTTGGTTTGATTTGCATCTCTCTAATGGCTAATGAATGTGAACATTTCTTCATGTGTTTCTTGGCTGCCTGAATATCCTCTTTGGTGAAGTGTCTATTCATGACTTCTGGCCATATTTTAATTGGATTATTTGTCTTTTTGTTGTTGAGGTGCTGGAGTTTTGTATAAATGTTAGAGATAAGTCTCTTGTCACATGTCATTGCCAAATATTTATTCCCACTCTGTAGGTTCTCTTTTTACTATTTTGGAGAAGTCTTTGGAAGCACATACAAATTTAATTTGTAGAAGGTTCCATTCATCTAGTTTCTCTTCTGCTGTTTGTGCATTTTGGGTTATACTTGATAACTTGTTTATACCATATATTGTTGTTTTGTGCCATCCAGTCGGACCTGACTCATAGCGACTCCTCCTTAGGTTTCTGAGGCAGTATCACTACGGAAGTAGATTGCCTCAGCTTCCTTCCGAGGAGTGGCTGATTACCCCTATTTTTTCCTTGAGGAACTTTATAATTTTAGGTTTCACATTTTAGTCTTTGATCCATGTGAAGTTAGTTTTTGTATACGCTGTGAGGTACAGATCTTGTTCCATTTTTCTGCAAATGGATATCCAGTTTTGCCAGCACCATTTGTTAAACAGATAATCTCTTCTGCATTTAATGGATTTAAGTCCTTTGCCAAAGTTCAGCTGACCATAGGTTGATGGATCTCAATTATATTCCATTGGTCTATGTGTCTGTCATTGTACCAGTACCAGGCAGTTTTGACTACTGTGTCTGTATACTGGATTTTGAGATCCAGAAGTGTGAGACCTCCTACTTTGTTCTTCTTCAATAGTGGTGTGCTTATCCAAGGTCTCTTTCCTTTCTATGTAAAGTTAGTGATTGGTTTTTGCATATCCTTAAAGAATGTTGATGGAATCTGGATTAGGATTGCATTGAATGTATAGATAGATTGCTTTGGATAGAATTGACATTTTCACAATGTTCACTCTTCTTATCCATGAGTGTAGTATGTTCTTCCATTTATGTAGATCTCTTATGGTTTCTTGAATTAGTCTTTTGTACTTTTCTTTGTATAGGTCTTTTGTGTCCCTGGTAAGAT
>NW_006921695.1:2572002-2593793 GCF_000298275.1 Orycteropus afer afer | reverse complement strand
TGCAGTCTTTCTGCCTAGACTGCCATCTTGCCGGAACCTCCTGTTAATTGTTTTTTTTTTTTTTTTAATATTGAACCATCTTTGCCTACCTTAAATGAATCCCACTTGGTCATAATTTTTTTCTTGATATGTTGTTGCAATCTATTGGCTAGGAATTTGTTGAAAATTTTTGCATCTATATTCATGAGGGATATTAGTCTGTGTTTTCCTTTTGAGTGATGTCTTTGCCTAGTTTTGGTATCAAGGTTGTGCTTGCTTCATAAAATGAATTATGGAGGATTCGATCTTTTTCTATGTTGTGGAATAGTTTGAGTAGGATTGGTGTCAGTTCTTCTCTGAAGGTTTGGTAGAATTTTCTGGTGAAATTGTCTGGGCCAGGACTTTTTTGTTGGTAATTTTTTTATGACCTTTTCAATTTCTTCTTTTGTTATGAGTCTGTTCAACTTTCCCATCTCTGTCTGTGTTAGTTTAGGTAAGTGGTGTGTTTCTAGAAATCTGTCCATTCCTTCTAGATTTTCAAATTTATTGGAGTACAGTTTTTCATAGTATCCTGATATTATCTTTTTTATTTCAGTTAGTTCTGTTGTGATGTCAGCTAATTCATTTCTTATTCATGTTATTTATATTTTCTCCTTTTCCTAGAAAGAGGCATCAGTATTGGAGGAAGACTCATTAACAACCTGTAATATGAAGATGACACGACTTTGCTTGCTGAAAGTGAGGATGACTTGAAGCACTTACTGATGAAGATTAAAGATTACAGTCTGCACTATGGATTACACCTCAGTATAAAGAAAACAAAAATCCTCACCATTGGTCCAGTAAATAGCTTCATGATGGATGGAGAAAAGACTAAGTTGTCAAGGACTTCACATTACTTGTTTCTACAATCAACACCAATGGAAGCAGCAGTCAAGACATCAGATGATGTATTGCATTGGGCAAATCTGCTGCAGAAGACCTCTTTCAAGTGATGAAGAGAAAATATGTCTCCTTGAAGACTAGGGTGAGCTTAACCCAACCCATGGTGTTTTCAATCGCCTCTTATGCATGTGAGAGCTCGACAATGAATAAGGAAGATGGAAGAATAGTTGATGCTTTTGAGTTGTGAGGTTGGAGAAGAATGCTAAGAGTACCATGAACTGCTAAAAGAACTAACAGATCTGTCCTGGATGAAGTGTGTCTAGAATGCTCTTTGGAAGCAAGAATAGTCAGACTTCATCTCACCTACTTTGGTCATGTTGTTGGTAAGAATCAGTCCCTGGAGAAAGATATCATGCTTGGTAAAGTGGAGGGTCAAAGAAGAAGGGGAAGGCCCTCAATGAGGTGGACTGACCAGTGGTTGCAACAATGGGCTCAGGTATAGCAAGGATTAGGAGGTTGCCACGGGACCAGGCAGTGTTTTGTTCTGCTGTGCCTAGAGTGACTACGAGTCAGAAACAACTCAATGGCCCCTAACAACAACAACAACCCTCTTTTCACCAGTTAAATTTGACAGTGGCTTGTCGATTTTATTAATCTTTTAAAAAAAAACAACTTCTAGTCTTGTTCATTTTTTCTGTTGTCTTTCTATTTTCCTATTTCATTGATTTCTGCTTGATTCTTTATTATTTCCTCTCTTCTGGTGACTGTAGGCTTTTTTTGCTGTTCTTTTTCTAATTGTTGGTGATGATGGCTTAAGGTATTGATTTTGGCTCTTTCTTCTTTTTTGCTTTGTGCATTTATTGCTATAAATTGGCCTCTGATCATTGCTTTTACTGTGTCCCAAAGATTTTCGTATAGTCTGTTTTCATTCTCATTTGATTCAAAGATTTTTTAAATTTCATTATTTATTTCTTCTATTACCCAGTCTTTCTTAAGGAGGGTGTTGTTCAGTTTCCATGTGTTTGCTTTATTTTCATTGATCTTCTTATTATTGATTACTTATTTTACAGCATTGTGATCTGATAAGATGCTTTGCTATATTTCAATGTTTTTAAATTTATTAAGGCTTGCTTTATAGCCTAATATATGGTCTATCCTGGAGAATATTCCCTGTGCACTGGAAAAGAATATATATTACGCTGTTGTTGGGTGAAGTGCTATGTAGATTTCTATAAGGTCAGGTTGGTGGATTGTATCATCTAGTTCTGTGTCTTTGTTGAGTTTTTTTTCCAATTGTTCTATTTGTGATTGAAAATGGTGTATTAAAATCTCCTACTATGACTGTGCTGAAGAGCAAAGATGTCTCCTTGGGGACTAAGGTGCATCTCACACAAGCCATAGTGTTTTCAGTTGTCTCATATGCATGTAAGAGCTGGACAATAAATAAGGAAGACCAAAGAAGAGCCATTGTTTTTGAGTTGTAGTTCTGGTGAAGAATGCTGAAAGTTCTGTGGACTGCTAAAAGAACTAACAAATCTGTCCTGGAGGAAGTGCAGCTGGAATGCTCTTTGGAAGTGAGAATGGCCAGACTTCATCTCACCTACTTTGGTCATGTTATAAGAAGAGAATGCTCACTGGAGGATATCATGCTTGGTAAAGTTAAGGGTCAATGAAAGAGAGGAAGGCCCTCAACAAGAGGGATTGACACAGTGGCTGCAATGATAGGCTCAGGTATAGCAGGGATCATAGAGCTGGCACAGCACCAGGCAGTGTTTCATTCTGCTGTACACAGGGTTGCTATGAGCTGGAGATAACTCAATGGCACCTAACAACAGCACTGTGACTGTGGAGTCATCTATTTGTCTTTTCAATTCTGTTAAAATCTGATTTATATATTTTGGGGCTCTTTCATTGGGTCCATAGGTATTTATTATGGTTATATCTTGTTCAATTGATAATTTAATCATTGTATAATGTCCTTCCTTGACTCTTATGGTGGCTTTTATCTTAAAGTCAATTTCATCAGAAATTAATATTGCCTCTCCTGCTCTTTTTTGGTTGCTGTTTCTTTGATATATCTTTTTCCAACCTTTGATTTCTAGCCTATTTTTGTCTTTGTCTCTAAGATGTATCTCTTATTGACAGCATATCTATAGGTTATATTTTCTTATCCATTCTGCAACTTTCCATCTCTTGAGTGGTGCACTTAATCCATTGATATTCAGTATAATTATTGACAAGTATGAATTTGTTGCTGTCATTTTGTTATGTGTTTTTTCATGGTGTTCCTTGTTTCTTTGTTCCATATAATTTTCTGTGCTGAGCTCATTTTGTTTATGCATGTTATCATTTCTTTTGTTGTTTTAGTATTTGGTAAATATTTGTGCTTGTCCTCTTTTTTTATTGTGATGTGAAAGTTTATCTTTTTTCTTTGAGGTTACCCTGTGATTTCTAATTTTCTCTCTGAGTTTAGAACAGTCTATTCTATCTTGCAACTCTCTTGACTTCCTCACCATTTAGAAGTACTATAACTACACTATTTTTTTCCTTCTTTTTGGTTTGTAGTTGTCCTCATTTGTCGATTGATGTCCCTGGTTCCCTGCTTACAATCTTGTAAATTTATTTTACTTTGGATACTTCCATAACTGGGTTGGTTTCTGGGTTATGTCATCATGTGTATTAATGGTCAGTTGTTGTTTGCTATTATTGATTCTCTCTTCAAAGAACTCCCTTTAGTATCTCTTGTTAAGATTTGTCTGGTTTTAACAAATTCCCTTAATTTCTGCTTATCTGAACATCTCCTAATTTCACCATCATCTTTGAGGCACAGTTGTGCTAGGTATATGTCCCGGTTACCTAGTGCCACTCTGAGGAGAAAAATACCACAAATGGGATGGCTTTAACAAACAGGAGTTTATTCTTACAATTTGGAGGCTTTAAGTCCAAGTTCAAAGTGCCAGTCTCTAGGGGTTGGGTGAAAGCCCCTCAATCTTGGAGTCCAGCTTTGCCTCCTGCTCCTGGCCCACTGGAGCTAGAGGCATTTCTTCACTCAGACAGCTGTTGGCTGCTGAGGCTGAGAAGCTCCAAGGTTGACAAGTAAAAAGGCACAGTCCCTATGTTACCAATCCACATGGCAGGCCATTAACTTAAGTCCACTGTAAGTCCCAAAGTTGGCAGAGCATAGCAGGCTGCTGAGCAATGGCATGGCTACATGCAGGGTCCAAGCATACCATAGGCTAGAGTCCATTCCCAAAGTTGCTGCTTATTATGTAGTAAGTAAACCACATACCCAATGGCAGCTACTCAGCTGCTTGTGGTAGATCCCACCATGGAGTTGATTGCCAGTCTCATCGTAAGGAATAACTACCACCAGCTGCCCAGCCACTCAACTAGACCCAGCCAAGTTGACACATAAACATAACTACCACAGTATATAACAAACTGGTAAATGATGGCTAAAAAGGGGAAGATTGTCAACAAGGTGGATTGACACAGTGGCTGAAACAATGGGATCAAGCATGGCAATGATTGTGAGGATGGCACAGGACCAGGCAATGTTTCATGTTGTTGTTCATGAGATTGCCATGAGTCAAAACCAACTTGAGAGGATGTAGCAACAGTCAAAATTTATGGATGCATCAATAAAGGCAACACCAAATGTTATGTTTTTATAAATTGTTTCTCAATAAAAATGACTGAATTTATAGAGGAGATTTTAATGGTTAATTCCCAAAGTCCATCTACTCCTCAAGCTCCACTGAGCTCTACTCCTTACCAAGCATTGAATGTTCTATGCCTGATGAGAGGATTTGTCTACTGAATGGGGGGTGGGGTGCTATATGAGCCTCAGGAAACTTGTATATGAAGCAATAAACTGATAACCTATTCAGATGAAATATCCAAAAACCTAATAGATCTATACGTTTGTAAACATAAAAATTGTTTTTTAAAAATGTTACCAAGGGCATTTATTGCCAAAGCAAATAAGAGAATGAAATTCAGCTCCATTTCTTTTAAATTTTGTTCTATTTCACAGATTATGTATAATATTTTGTAAGCCTAGAATTATAAACAAATGATCTTGAAGCATATATAATATTTATTTGCTTTTCTCTGTTAAGTATATTTCCTTCTAGGTATGAAAATATTTGTGTCTTAGGAGTATATTTTGTATTTCACCAATTTTACTAAAGGAATGATAAAGTTTTATTCAGCCTGCTTCTCTCTGTCTTTGAATTCAATAATAAAAGTTCTTTCTGATGAACATTATATGGTACATAGTCCTTTTAAAATTATACATGTAAGAATTCTGGATCAAAACAAATTGTTCTTGAGGTCCACCTAAGTAAATTTGGGCAAATTATCATATCAATGATTCAAGAACACATTTTTTTCCCCATATTTTAATAGCTTTGAAATCAGAATACAGCTTACAAATAAAATGTCTGTAATCTTTGGCAGCCAAGTGACATTTGTGAAGGACTGTCAACTCCAGCATGTGCATGAGGAAAGTGACTTTGGTGTCCTTTTGCCCCTAAGTGCCAATGCAGTGATTTCCTCCAAAGGTTTTCCTTAGGCTACCGAAACCAGTTTGCCTAGAGTTGTAGAGTGTCGGAAGCACCTGGAAGCTTATTCCACAGGTGTCCCTTAGTCAATGACTGTTTAGATAGGATTAGGAAATTTCAGCTTTCTTTCCCCAAAAGGCAATAAACTTTGAGGTATAGTTATACTCTAGAATTCCCCTATTGAATCAGGATTAAGCTACATTCTACAGAACTTTGCTTTAAATCTCATCTCTGCTTAATTTATTTTCTTTAACTTTCCTGCTTCCCCCACTCCCATATCATTTTTCTCTCAGGAGCATTTCCATAAATAACATTTGTACACAACTGTACAAGAAGCAGACTCAAGGGGAATCTGACTGAATAAAATCTGAGTTTATTATTTATTTTAGTTGACTAATAATTAAAGGGAGCTCTGGTAGCATAGTGCCTAAGGCATTTGACCACCAACCAGAAGGGTTCAAGCCCACCAGACACCCCTCAGAAGGAAGACTGGGCAATCTACTTCCATAGAGACACCACCTCGGAAACCCAAGGAAGGGTCACTCTGAGTCTGAATTGACTCGATGGCAGTGAGTTTGTTTTTAATAATAAAAGAAAGTACACTCAATTTGTTGCTAACATACCTCAAGAACAAATCATTTTGACAAATTTTCTACAGCAAATGCATGTTTCCAATGAGATATATGAATCATTTTTTTTTTGTTTTAATTTTAGAAATCTTAACGGGAATTTCCATGCATATTGGTATTCAGAGATAAGAATTCTGAATTGCATTTCATAGTTAAAATCTTAATGTTCAAATTTACTCCATAAAATGTACTTTGAGTCATATTAATGTGCCAAATAAGAATATTCATATATGTATGGAGTTCTGGTGGCTCAGTGCCTAAGGTATTTAACTGGTAACCAGAAGGTTGGTGGTTCAAACTCATCAACCACTCCATGAAAGGAAGATGAGAAATCTACTTCTGTAAAGATTTACTAACTTGGAAACCCAGTGGGGTCACTATAAGTCAGAATTGACTCAATCACAATGAGTTTGGTATATATATTCACTAATGACCTCTGAGTAAGTGCACCCCAAATTAACTGAGGGATCCCTACATGAGATGGTGGCTATGTTAAAGTTTAAGGCTAAATCTCCAATATGAATCAAAAGCAACCTCTGTATCAGTACTGTAACTTGTCTTTCCTGCAGCTCTCCACTGTACACTGAGAAAATTACTTGGTAACCAATTTCAGAAAACAATGTAAATTTTACTTACTTAAAAGTTTGGTTTGCCAATTAGGTATGTCTATGCAGTGGGGAATGTGCCCATGACCATGTATAGGGTTGGCAGACAATGTTTCTACAAGTGTATTGGTGTGTTCTATAAGAATTTCCAGGTATATAGTGCAACTGACAAGGAACAAGGGTGTAGTCACTTCTTGGTCACAGCCAGCTACCTGGAGGGAACAAGTAGTTGAACCTGTGGGCTTGGGACTGTGGTTGCAGGGGGACATCAAGCTTAATTGGCACAACATACTTCACAAAAATATGGTTCCACATCCTATTTGGTGAGTAGCTTCTGGGATCTTAAAAGCTTGCAAGCAGCCATCTAGATGCAATGATGGGTCTCCCTCGTCCAGAGCAAAGAATAATGAAGAAAACCAAAGACACATGAAACAATTTGTCCAAGGGACTGGTACACCACACAATCCTCAGCTATGTGACTATGAGACCAGAAGACCTAGATGGTGCCTGGCTAGCAGTATCAACCACTGGGGGTGGGGGTGGGGGTTCCATGTAGGAGATCCTGGATAGAGTGAGAGAATATTGTGGACAAAACTCAAAATCATAAAAAAAAGGGGGGGGGCACATTTGCTGGTCTGATAGAGCCTGGTGAAACCCCTGAGACTATGGCACCTTAGCTGCCCTTCAAGTCTGAAATTGAACCTACTCCTGTGGCTTTCAGCCAAACAAAAGACAGGTATATGGGCTGAACATTTAGATTAGGTAGATGTACTCCTTGGAGAGATCAATCATGGGAGAATATAAAGTCTGTGCATGCACAGGGAGATAGCTCAGGAGCAGGAGTGCATGGGATGGAAGGACACAGGGAAGAGGTGGCTATGGGGAAGAAGTGGGAGGAGAGCTGTTTCATTGTGGGCGATTACAGTCAATGTCATGAGACAAAGTGTATGTGAACTGCTATATGGAAAATGAATTTGCTCTGTAAACTTTCACCCAAAAATCACAATAAAATTTTTTTTAAAATAAAAATGTTTGGTTTGCAGCTTGAGAAGCCAGGTCCAAAACAATTCTCAGAACAAATTTTTGAAATAAACTTTAGAGTTATACTAGTCCTCCCTGTAGTCATGCAAGGAGGGTCTTATGACTATTTCAAGGCCAGAGGTACACAATTTAATTATTATTTTGTAGATTTAAGAAGTTCTGGTGGTATAGTACCTAAGGTATTTGACTGTTAACCAGAAGGCTGGCAGTTCAAGCCCACAAGCCACTCCTCAGAAAGAAGATTGGGCAGTCTACTTTTGTAGAGATACCACCTAGGAAACCCAAGGAGGGGTCCTATGAGTCAGGTCTGACTTGACAGCAGTGAGTTTTAGTTTTCTTTTTTTTTTTTTCAGATTAAAAAAAAAACCCAAAAAACCTTTAGAAACATATGCAATCTCCTACCAATCAGATGTACCATCACCCAATTTTGTAACTTTTACTTAAATGTCAACCAATCATTGAATTTTTACTGAATGTCTTTGTATTTTCTTTTATAAACTCTCTGAACTGTCTCCTCCTTTGATGACTTAATTCAGAATCCTCTGGACTTTGTAGTTCCCAATTTGAAAATTGCCTTTCCACTCAATAAAAGCTCTTTACTTTTAATTTCAACTAGACCCTGCCATTTCACTCTATGGCACACCTCAACAGCAATGAGTATACATTGTGCCCAGTTTTTGGCTGCTAAATAATACTTTTGAACAAAAAGATCAAGTGTTTCTTGGAGTATTGGTTAATCCCAGGGCTGGGCAGAGAAAGTACAAAATGAACTGGAATTATCTTGCTTTCAAACAGTAAGGAAATGCCTAAAGAATAATAAAGACAAAAATAAACAAATAAAAAAGAAATTAGTCTTCTTGAATGAAAAGCTCTAGAACAACATGTGCATTAAAGGAAGTGATAATAGTAATGATCAGAACTTACTGAATTAAACAGGAAACCACAGGCTGTAAGTAAATTGGTTTCCGAGGCTATATCACTGTGGAAGTAGATTGCTCAAACTTCCTTCTGAGGAGTGGGTGGTGTGTGTGAACCACCAGCCTTCTGGTTAGCAGTCAAATGCCTTAGGCACTATGCTACAAGAGCTCCCAAATACATACATATGTACATACATACATACATAATTACATAGACAGACAACTTGAACAAAGTGGTACTTGCAGAGTTTCAAAGAGACCTTGAAGGAAAAAAGTGTCATTATATAGTTGAAAAGTCTGTCAGATACCACCTTAATCAAATGATCAAAGTGAATATCATCAGTAATGAAACACATTTTAATTTTGCACCATCTGATAGGATACATATTATCATAAAAAAAACCAGGCTGACTGGTCTGATACAGACTGGTGGAACCTCTGAGACTATGGCCTTTAGACATCTGCTTGAACAATTTCTCTCAGAAAGATCAGCACAAGGGCAGTCCCCATGAGGTGGAGGTTAAAGATGTCCCAAATGTCCAAACTACCATGCCACTCCATCATTTCAGACATTAATTCCTCCTCCTCTTCCCAGTAACTTCCCCTGTTTTGTTGTTGTTGTTGTTGAGGAGCTCTGGTAGCATAGTGGCTAAAGCACTTGACTGCTAACCAGAAGGTGGTTTTAGGGTTCTGTATTTCGCTGTAACGCCTCACAGAACTCAAAGACACCTAAGGGATTGTCTCACGTAGTAGTGGTGGAGGCTGGCAGGCTGGCGAGTCCCAGGACCATGAGTGGGTCTGGAGGATCGTCCCAATTCTCAGGGTTTGATGAACCTTGATCAGCAAATCAGATGATGGCAGCTGTCCCAAATCCAGGCGTGAGATGAAGTTGAGCCAAAACACAGAACCAGAGCAAGAGGAGGGAGAACCTTCCCAGGAGATTCGTAGGTATACCCTCAAGGAAGCCAAGAGTGATGATTTGAATTATACCCTCCATAAAGGAAGGACTCAAGATATATTCCACCTGTGTTGCTCCAATAGAAATAACCCAAGTGGATGGCTTTAACAATCAGCTGCTCCAGGTAAATACCACCACAGAGTCGATTGCCAGTCATTATAGGGAACAATTACTACCAGCTGCCCAGCCAAGTTGACACCCGACCTTAACTACCACACCACCCCAAACAGGCATGAAAAAATAGGATTTACAATACATCACAGAATGGAGGACAATGGCTAGAAGGGCCACATTAAGCAATTTACTGCATCGTACTCCCTGGCTCTTCTAGCCATTAGCCCTTTCATACTTGAAAGATTAATTTGCCCCTCCCAATAATATTACCGGTCCCAAAGTCATTAACAATTAGTCTTTCAGTAAGGCAAAGAGTCCTTAGTGTGAGATTATTCAGATAGGAGCCATTCAGGTCTGCTGTATTTGTCCATCTGATCCAAAAGTTTTTCTCATTATCATCCTTATGGTATCTGATAATATTTAACTGATATAATATTATTCCCTTGTACTGAGTCTGTCTTTAGGTATCAGCATAATGTTGGATTTTCCCCACTGCATAACCCATTTATTCATTCCTTTATCTTCAGCTATCATTTCTCCTTCCTTCCATTCATCATTTATTTTTATCCAGACTTTCCCACCTTGGGAGGGGACATCAAGTTCAGCAGTTGTGTCTATCCAGATTGCTGGTAGCAAGATCATTCTAGCAGGTACTTCCCCCTCAGTCCACTCCCATTCATGCTGGGTATGGTTACACAGGTACAAAACCAGTGGGCTATCTTAACCACTGGGCAGGACGGTAGTAGTCACTGTCAGCCCTAGTTTGGCCAGATGAGGATAAGGTATAATCCATCCCGTAAGACCTTTGGGAATTCTGGCATACAGGTTCAAAGGTATATAAACAGTTTCTAGCTTAGGGATCACCCCAGCCTCTGGCACCCACAGATGCATCCCAGGTCCAGGGACCACAGCTTCTGGCAGGAAGCTGTTAGGTGATGTGGGGAAAAATTGTACAGTGGCACCAGCATCCTCCCCCACCCCTTCTTCCCTAGATCCCCCAGAAAAGCATACGAATCAGTCAAGTGGTGATCCTCCCCTCATGTTGAGTGTGAGCACATATTCATGAAGGCATGTGAGCCAGCCCTTTAGGCCTTTATCTCTCCCAGTTTTGGACAACAAATATTTTAATTGCCCATTCCAGTTTTCTATCAAACCATTACATTGAAGATGGTATGAAACATGGTATGCCCACTTAATATGATGGTTTTTTTTTTTGGCCCATTGCTGCACCCTATGGGATGTAAAGTGCATTCCTTGGTCTGAGGAAATACAACTTGGTGGCCAAAATTGGTATAGTATCTTTTGTTCCAATCCTTCAATGGTGTTTTTGGCATTTGAATCTGTCACGGGATAAGCAAAGCCCAGTCCAGAATAAGTATCTATTCCTGCGAGGACCCATTTATAGCCACCTAGAGCCAGTGGTGTCATTGGTCCTATATAATCAACTTGCCAGCTATGTCCAGGGCTTCCCCACTGGGAAATCTGCCCCATAGCCATCTGTAACCTCTGTCTTTCTTGCTGATAGACAGAAAAGTCCTTATTGCTATTTTGTGCCTCAGAGGGTACAAGAGAGATATGCCTTGATTCAGCCCATCTTTGCATTGCTGCAGCACCCCAATGTCCACTCATCTCATGAACCCAATTGGCTACCTCAAGGGAGAATACCAACAGCTGATTCCAATCACCTTCTGATCCAGGAAGGGAATTCTTCTGATGGGTATCATTTTGTCTTACTCTAATGTGTCCTCTGAGCTCCCAGAGTGTTTTCCATGGGTCCATGCCCCACACAGGGGTCCCCTTAATACTCTAATTTTCCATCACCCATTTGCCTGACCATATAGCCAGGCCATTGGCGATTACCCATGAATCAGTGAAAATCCAAACATATGGGCTCTCACCATTGCCCAATTCTTCCATGACAGCTAAGAAAACAACATGCAGTTCAGCCCATTGGGCTGACCTGTTTTTACCGTCTTCAATAAGGGCCCTTCCATCTGCTTGTCTAAATGCAGCAGTTTTCCATGTCAATTGTTGTCCATGTACCTTGGAGCTGACATCTGTGAACCAAGCAGACTTCTGTTGATCCATGGAAAGTTGTTCATAGGGCACTGTCCATGTGCAATGGGTTCTGGTAGCTCCTCAGGTTGTCCCAGGGTAGGACCTATGGGAAAAGAGGTTACCTGCTCATGGATACATGGGTGCCTCCTTGCATCCCTCCAGTTGCTTGTTCTTGAATGAACCACTTCCATTTTATTATGGGACTATTTTGGGCACCACCTTCCTTATTAGAGTGTTTCTCTGACATCACCCAAGACCTTATGGGTATTTCAGGTCTCATAATTTTATGCCTTTCTGTAATTGAAGCAGTCTCAATCAATGCCCAATCATAGGCAAGCATTTGCCTTTCAAATGGCCGTGTATCATGCTGCAGCATCTGGAAACTTTCTAGTCCCAAATCCCAGTGGTCGTTGTAGGGCAGCATTCTCAGGTTTTTGTCATAAACTCCAGTCTGCATAAGCACTTGTAGCAGACACCTCCAAAATCATGTCTGAATGTGGATCATAAGGACCTAAAGATAAGGACAGTGAGAGTGCTTTCTATATTTCTATATAACCTGCTTTTTGTATAGCTTGCTGTTGCTCCGGCTCCCATTCAAATGTACTTTTCCTCTTAGTTGCCTTATGGATAAGAGCCAGCAATATACCCAGATGCGGAAAATGTGTTCTCCAGAATCCAAATAAACCAATTAAACCAATTAACTTTGAGCTTCCTGCTTAGTCTTGGGGGTAAGTAGTGACAGCAACTTATTTTTGGTTACCTGCAGAATGTCACGGGTGGCTCCTGCCCAAGTTATTCCCAAGAATTTCACTGTTTGGGCAGGGCCCTGGATTTTTGCTGAATTTATTAACCAGCCTCTATTGGTCAAATCTGCCCTAGCCTGTTCTTCTGTGTTTGATATCAACAAAATGTCATCAATGTAATGTATAACTGTTTTTGAAATCTACACCAAGTCCAAGTCTCTCCTAACCAAGCCATGACAGTAAGCTGATGAGTTCAAATAACCCTGGGGCAAAACTCTGAAGGTGTACTGAGAACCTTCCCATGTGAAAGCAAACTGTGACCGGCCTTTTTCAGAGACTGGTATGGAGAAAATGGCATTTACAAGATCAATCACTGACTACCAGTCTCCTTTGGCCTGTTGTATTTTCTGCACCACTGATACCATGCCTGGAACAGCTGAAGCCACTGGTGGCATTACTTTATTTAGGCCTCGGTAGTCTGCTGTCAGTCTCCATGAGCCATTGGCCTTTTCACAGGCCATATAGAGCTGTTATACAGAGAATTTCTTGACACCAGCACTCCAGCCTTTAGCATGTCTTTAATCAAAACACTAATTTTCTTCTGTCCACCAGGTATCCTATACTGTTTCAAGTTAACAACCTGAGTGGGTTTGGGCAATTCTAATGGTTCCTATTTAGCATATCCAATCAATACTGGCCTAAGGGTAGACTTACACACCTTCAGTTTTACAATGTCACATAGAGGGAGATTTCTCCAATTAGACATAATATCCATACTTATAATACATTCAGGTAAAGGAGATGTAAACTACTTCATACAACATCAGTTTAAATCTTCCAATTCTCATCCAAACTTTCACCTTAGTCCCATCAAGTGTTGGATTACCATATCCCCCTAGTCTAACCTTAGGTCCCTTCAACATTTCATTGACAAGTTTTGGGATGACTGTACATAGGGCTCCTGTGTCCAGGAGTCCCAAGAAAGTCTCTTATCCACCCCCAGGCCATTTTATCCACACATGTGTATATGGCCTCAGGTCCTTGGCTGAGGGTTGGACTAGAAAACCCTGATCCCCTTGTCAGTCTCTGGCTTCATCAATTAGCTGAGTCTCTGCTTCAACTGGTCCCAGGTAGGAGTTCCTATTATTAAATTCCTCCTGAGTGGAGTGAATAGAACAAACTAGTCTAGGCCTCCTTAAGGTGGGGGAACCAGCAGGAGTTTCCATTGGTCCACCCAATCTCCTGTAGTGCTGCATCAGCACCCTTGTCTCTACTCCATCAATGTCTGCTATATTCATCCCATTCCTCAACAACCATCAAAAAGTCTCTGACCTGTTGAGATAAGTTCTTTTTCTACTGCCCCTTTCCATTCTCATTCTCCTATTAATCACTCTTATGCTTCTTGCATTTGTAAGACCCATGCAGGCAAGTTGTGCTAACAGACCTGACATGGCTTCCCAAATTGTTGCTTTGTTTTGCAACAGCAGAGTTACATTGGGTGCCCATGTAGAAGGAGCTCCCTTGATTATCATATCTGCCATGACCTGTGTAAGGGGCATTCTCATTGGGTGAATATCCTGATCACCATAGAGCCATTCCAGCATGGCTTGCATAAGCAGCACATCAGCTGATTCCTCTGGAGTGTTCCAGGGTATATTTAGAGGGGGAGAGGGACAGTTTCCCTTCTCAGGATACACACACCTGACTGCAAATTTTATCCATTCCAACAGACTGGCTGCCCCCTCTGGGTTAACCTGCCCTGTAAATGGATCTTGGATCAGCATTTGTGCCTGTTCCATAGTGAGTTTTAGGTCTTGCATCAATCCAAATATACTCTTCCACTCGGCAGTATTCAAAACTAAAGATACTTCCCCTAAATTAGTCACTCTCACAATCCATTTTAGTAAACATTTCTCAGGAAGCTGACAAGACTGATCTACAAACTGAAAGCAGCTCTTTCACACTATACCCTCTGCTTTCAATAGTTTCTTGGCTTTGCCTGTTCCCTTCCCAGACTACCTTTTTGGTGACTACTGGTCATACTGGTACTGACTATTGTTCTGATACAATTTTTCCTTTCTGGGTAGGCCCTGAAACTAGTGGTTGTAGCTCTAATTGGACTGGATCTGAGCTTGATTCAGTGCTACATCCTGGCTCTGCATTCTTTTTCCTGCCATTGCAGCTATTGCTGATAACAGCAACCAAGGAATTGTAAGTCTCCGCTTTTCCTCATCATTCTGTATTTCCATGTATATACAACTAGCCAAATCCTCAGGAGTTATATCCACCTCTTCTAAATCCCATGAATAGCTTGCCTTGGGTGACCAATCTCAACAAAAGAGCTGCTTCAATCCATGGGTGTCTTTCATCCCATCCAGAAGCCAAAGGTTTCTTACTTTTCTGTTTATCTCCTTTCTCCCAAAACCACATATTCCAGTGAGTCTGGGCTATTGCAGCGAATCCCACCATTCTGACACCAATTGCTTGAACAATTTCTCTCAGAAAGGCCAGTCCCAATGAGGTGGAGGTTAAAGATGTCCCAAATGTCCAAACTACCATACCACTCCATCATTTCAGACATTAACTCCTCCTCCTCCTCCTCCCAGGAATTTCCCCCATCTTAGAGTTCTGTATTTTGTTATAACGCCTCACAGAACTTACAGACACTCATGGGATTTTCTCACGTAGTAGGGGTGGAGGCTGGCAAGCTGTTGAGTCCCGGATCCGTGAGTGGGTCTGGAGGATCCTCCCAATTCTCGGGGTTTGATGAACTTCGATCAGCAGATCAGATGATGGCTGCTGTCCCAAATCCAGGGGTGAGATGAAGATGAGCCAAAACACAGAACCAGAGCAAGAGGAGGGAGAGCCTTCCCAGGAGATTTGTAGGTATACTCTCAAGGAAGCTCAGGATGGTGATTTGAATTATACCTCCAAGGAAGGCAAGACTCAAGATACATTCCACCTGTGTTGTTCCGACAGAAATAACTTAAGTGGATGGCTTTAACAATCAGCTGCTCAGGGCAAATCCCACCACAGAACTGGTTGCCAGTCATTATAGAGAACGATTACTACCAGCTGCCCAGCCAAGTTGACACCTGGCCTTAACTACCACACCACCCCAAACAGGCACAGATAATAGAATTTACAATACAGCACAGAATGGAGGACAATGGCTAGAAGGGCCACATCAAGCAATTCACCACAACATCCTTCAAGCTTCAAACTGAACTCACCCCTGTGACTCAACTTTCAGCCAAATGATAGATAAACCTAGAAGGTGAACAATAATACAGAAAGTTTTGCACTCACTGAAACAGTTAACCTCACAAGATCAAAAGAGAGATCTTTGGGATAAAACTAAGAACGTAGGAAGGGATAGGAAAGAAGTACGAAGGCAAATGCTAAACACAGGGAGGAAGTGGGAAGAGTGCTGTTTCATTTCAGGGATTTCATTGTAGCGATTACAAAGAATGACACAAAACAAAATGCGTATGAATTGTTGAAAGCAAAACCAATTTGTTCTGTAAAATTTCACTCACATCACAAAAAAGAAAAGAAAAACATGGCATCTCTTCTGGAATATTCCTCCCAAAGATGCAAAATCGGAATCTAATCATGAGAAAACATCATTCAAACCCAACTTGAAGAACATTCAAAAAATGACTGACTCATAGTTATCAAAAGTGTCAGGCTCATGAAAGTCAAGGAAAGTCTGAGGATCTGATCCAGAGTGAAGGAAACTAAAGGGGCATGATGACTAAATGCAACATGTAATTCTAAACCAGATCCTTTTGCTATAAAACACACTGTTGTGATAATTAGAAAAACTTAAGTGGGCTCTGAGTATTAGATGGTAATAATGTATGAGTGTCAGTTTCCTGATTTTCATGATTTATTGTGGTTGTATAGAAGAATGTACTTGCAGGAAATTAATATCAAAGTATTCAGAAGTGATAGAGCATCAGATCAGCAACATATTCTCCCATAGTTTAGAGAAAACTTTTCCTTGAACTGTATTCTTGTTTTTCAAACAGTAAGGAAATATCTAAAGAATAATAAAGACATAAAAAAAAAATTAGTCTGCTTGAATGAAAAGCTCAGGGACAACATGTGCATTAAAGTAAGTGCGAATACAAAAAGAAACTCAAGCTGGGTCAAAGACTTAAATGTAAAACCCAAAACTATAAAATTCATCAAAGATTAAATAAGGGCAAATCTAGGAGCCCTAAATTACGGCATAAATAGACTGTCAAGCATAACCAGAATGTGCGGGAGATAGAAGAGAAGCTAGATGACTGGGACCTTTTAAAAATTAAATTCTTGTGCTCATCAAAAAATTTCCTCAAAAGGGTAAAAAGAGAACCTACAGATTGGGAAAAAGTATTTGCCTATGACATACCTGATAAAGGACTTAGCTCCAAAATCTACAGAAATCTTCACCACCTCAACACCAAAAAGACAAATAACCCAATTCACAAATGGGCAAAAGACTTAAACAGACACTTCACCAAGGAAGATATACAGGCAGCCAAGAAACACATGAGAAATTGCTCTATCATTAATCATTAGAGAGATGCAAATCTAAACAACAATCAAATATCATCTCACCCCAGCAATAATAGCAAAGTTCAACGGATTGGATAGTAACAAATACTAGAGAGGTTGTGGAGAGATTAGAACTCTTGTGTGCTGCTGGTGGGATTGTAAAATGTTACAACCATTGTAGCAAACGGTATGACATTTCCTTAAAAAAAAAACTGAAAATAGAAGTACCATTTGACCCAGCAATTCCATTACTAGGAATATATCCTAAAGAGGTGAGAGATAGTGCACGAACAGACATATGTACATCTATGTTCATAGCAGCACAATTCACCATAGCAAAGAGATGGAAACAACCTAAATGCCTATCAATGGATGAATGGATGACCAAATTATGGTATATCCACACAATGAAATACTATGCCACAGTAAAGAACAATGAAGGATATGAGAATCATCTCGCAACATGGATGATCCTGGAGGACATTATGCTGAGTAAAATAAGTCAATCGCAGAAGGACAAGTACTGTATGAGCCCATTACTGTAAAAAGATAGAGAAGGGTTTGCTAGGGAAAGGGAACTCACCGAGTAGGTTACCGGCATGGGGAGGGAAAGGGGGGGATTAATTTAGGGCTAGTTGGAGCTTACACGCTGACATGGGTAGGGGGAGGGATATATGGGAAGGATATATGACCACCATAATAACATTGGGAAATGAGAGGACACTGAATTGTGCAAATAAGAGGTAGATGACAGATGCTAATACCAACCAATGTGTCCACAATGCCACATTGCCATTAACACCAAACACTAGGCTATACAGATAAGCACATAAACACCTGAGATGATCAGATGGGGGTCAATGAACACAGGTATACTCTAGACAGGGGATAGATTCAGCTGAGGCTAATCTTGTACAGACACCAGTGATACAAAATATCTGCAGTCCTTACAGAAACAATAGAAGACAGACACAGAGTAATCCCTCACAGACGTTCCAACACTATGGTAGAAGATCCAATAGATCTACTGCCTCAGGCCCATAGTACTGGGGAACACCAGGCTCAGTTGGCACAACAAAATACATAAAAGCTTTGCTCCACATCCTACCCCCCGACTAGGGTCTTAAAAGCTTTCAAGTAGCCATCTAACATTCAGCTAATTGTCTCCTAGCGTCGGAAGTGAAGAATGGAAAAAAAAGGGGGGGGGTCATTTAGAAGCAATCAGCCCTAAGACATGATGTCCCTCAAGACCACAATAACTAGATGGTGCCCGGCTACCAATGCCAACCACTCAGGAAAGGATCAAATCTGGAGATCCTGAATAGAGTAGGAGGAAAAACATGGAACAAAATCCAAAAACTCAATAATGACCAGAATTACTGGTCAGATGAAATCTGGCTAGATTCCCAATACTATGACCCTGGAATACATTCTGTGCCTGGAATAAAATTCACCCCCAGGGCTGTGCTCTCAGCCCAATAGTTAACAAGATGTACACGCAGACCACTCAACTCAGAATGATGCACCCACATACTCTGTAGTAATACATCCCTTAAAGCAATAGACCATGGGACATCAGAGGACCAACATTCAAACTGAGGAAATACAGACAAACAGGAGTGCATAAATATGAAGGGCACAAGGGGAGGGTTACAGGGTAGGGAGGAGAGGAGACTGGGTCAGGGTTGGACATGGCAAATGGGGAATGAAACTAAATGTATGTGTGATGTTGAATGTAAAACAAGCTCTTAAAATTAAAAAAAAATAAAAAAAAAAAAGATAAAGTAAGTGATAATAGTAATGACTAGAACTTACTGAATTAAATAGTAAACCACAGGTTGTAGGTAAATTGATAAATATATATGTATATATGCATACATACATACTTCCATAGACAGACAACTTGAACAAAAAGGTATTCACAGAGTTTCAGAGAGTATTCCACTTTTCTTTAACTTTATCATTGTTTCAAAAAAAGTAAGTATAAAGACTAGGAGTCCAAAGTTTGTAAATTTAAAGAGAAAATATTAGGACTGATTATCATATGCACCAGCATTTCTTGAGCCTTTAAGATGGAATGTAATAGGAATGAGAGCAGGAAGGGAGCTTCTTTCTCTCTACTGGACCCTCAATACATTTTCTACTATAATCTTAAAAAGACTCAATGTAAATTAAAAGAATAGTCTTTAAATGACTTCATTTTCTTGGTGCATCAATAGGGAATCAACTTTTTCTCTATTACTCCCCAAATACTATCCTCAGTCCACTAATGTGTTGTCTGCGATTCACAAATTACCCAGAAGTGACTTGGGTTGGAATTATTAACAAAAATATTAAATCCTAAGTAATTTTCAAGCATTAATGTTTTTGCAGGAGACAGTGGGTTCAGTAGTAGAATTCCATCTTCCATGTGGGAGTCTTGAGCTCCATTTCCTGCTAATGTACTTCAAGTTACCATTTACCACTACCATCTTTCAGTCAAAGTTTAGGTGTTGCTCCACGACTTAACAGTTTTCATGGATCTTACAGACCAAGGCAGACTAGGAAGAAAAACCAGGCTACCTATTTCCAAAAATTAAGCCAAAGAAATTTCTACAGATCACAATGGCCTAGTTATTTCATGCGCAGGTCATCATGAGTTGTGGGGTAGTAAGGCATGGAGGAGGAGCAGGCAGCCTCCACAGCAGCTATAAAAACAACAATGATAGAAATGACAAATTTTTTTTTGCAAATAGTAACCTGGGAAGGTCTTACCTTTTACATTTTCGTGTACATAATGAATTCACCACACAATGGTAGGCTGATAGCCATCTGCTATCATGATAAATGGAGCAAGTATTGACGTTGTCAAGGATTTCATTTTAACTGGATCCACAATCAATGCTCATGGAAGGAGCAGTCAAGAAACCAAATACCTATTGCATTGGGCAAACTATTGCAAACACTTCTTTAAAGTCTTAAAAAGCAAAGATGTAGCTTTGAAGACTAAGATGTACCTCATCCAATCTATTGTCTTCAATCACCACATATGCATGTGAAAACTGGACAATGAATAGGAAGAGGGCAGAAGAATTGCTGCATTTGAATTTTGGTATTGGCTAGGAATATTGAATGTACCCTGGGCTGCTAGAAGAATGAACAAATTTGTCTTGGAGGAAGTATAGCTGGAATTCTCAGAAGCGAGGATGACCAGTCATTGCCCCTCTTACAGTGTTCATGTTGTCAGAAGGGACTATCCCTGGAGAAGGACATCATCCTTGGTAAAGTAGAAGGTCAACGAAAAAGAAGAACCTCAATGAGATGGATTGACACAGTAGCTGAAAGAACTGGCTGAAATATAGCAATGATTGTAAGGATGGTGCAGGACCAGGCAGTGTTTTGTTCTGTTATACATGAGGTCACTATAAGTTGAAACCAATTCCTTGGCACCTAACAACAACAAGATAATCATTAGCATTCTGACTACAATTCCCCAACAATTCCTTAATTTATTAAAAGCTTCCCACTACTGTAGCAGTCTCATTTTCTTTTTCTAAGAATGAATAGATAAAAGTGAAGCATTTCTATGAGGCAGTATATTTTAAAAAGAGAGTAAGAAAAAGTATTGCTTCACAAGCTTCAAATATTAGCATAAAGCAATTTCAAGTCTTTCGTTACATTATTATGGGCTTCTACTTGAAACAGTCACAAAAAATATCTCATAAACTAGATCCTAAATGGTTCAAATATTTTCAAATAGAAATAGAAGATATGATCTGAATGCAAAATCAAATGGCCACATATCATAGCAATTTTACATTGATATTTGTAACGTCTAGCTAATAACTCTGGAAAATAGGCATGGTGCAATCTTTGGTAAGAAAATTATGTTTTAGTTTAAAATCTCTTTCTTTTTGGTAAAAGTTTCAAAATTAGGCAGGTGCATCCTGCTACTTTCCAATAGAAGTTCATTTCTAAGGCTAGATAAAGTCAAATTGCTTGCCTCATCAGTTAAAGGTAGCTGATTAGAAATAAAATGAAGGTAAATTTGCACTTGGGAATGAATGGACTAGATAATCATCTAAAGACTGCATTAGTGTAAGGAAGAACTTCATTTCCATCTGTCCTTAGTCAGCTAATCTAGTTGATGAAACACTATAAAGGCATACTCACAAAGGCTTATAGGCAAAATAGAACATGTACTGTTCTCTAAGTAAAATTAAAAAAAAAAAATCTTGCTATCTTCCCAAGATCTCTTCCTTCCACTTCTTACATGGAGACTGAAAATAAACTAAAGCAAAATATACATACACACACACACACACACACACACATATATATGATTTGAATAAAAGCAATTTGTAATAAAATCCAAAATTACATTATTTTTCTACACACTGTGAAATTACTTACAGAAATCCACACTACTAGCACTCTAATGCTTCTTATTAAAACTAAAGATCAATAATTTAGAGGAAGTTTCTGAAAATAAAATACAATTGCAGTTGCTGAAAATAATTCCTAAAAGCTGACCCAGATGATGAAAACATTAGACCAGTTTAATACCAAGAAGAAAAATAAAAAGGCTACCCATTGCAACAGAAAGAATCTAGATGAAAAAGCAACATGTACTAGAAAGAATGTGTCATGCTAGAGAAAAAAATTAGTATGATTTTAACAGAATTCAGGTGTAAATTGTACTCTGGAG
Source organism: Orycteropus afer afer (assembly GCF_000298275.1). Lineage (NCBI taxonomy): Eukaryota > Metazoa > Chordata > Mammalia > Tubulidentata > Orycteropodidae > Orycteropus > Orycteropus afer. The sequence continues at coordinate 2,572,067 of NW_006921695.1, read as the reverse complement.
CTTATAGTAAGCTGTATTTCTGGAACTTACTCTACATGAAGAAGTAATCTTTTTTTTTTTTTTTT
>NW_006921695.1:2564184-2568072 GCF_000298275.1 Orycteropus afer afer | reverse complement strand
GACCACAGCTCCCTGTGTCTCCTTTTTTGGTATTTTCATGCAAATTCTTCTGCTAGTTGGGGTTTAGTCCATTTTTGTATCCTTCCCTTCAAGGCTCAGGGGTCCAAGATTATCTTCTGTGTCTGTGTTAAATGGTTTCCCCTTTCTTTGTTGAAGAGTGTCTGTGCAGTCCTTCTGCCTCGTCTGCCTTCTTGCTGGAACTTTCCAGAAGTAATCATTTTGAATTTGATATTAGACCATTTGTTTCCTGGCAACATATCAATGGGAAAAAAATGCTTATGTAACTATTAAAAATTTAATATGCACTGCATATGTTTCAACTCCTAAGGCAAAAAAAAAAAAAAAAAAAGTGGTCCATGTTTTGTCACAACCAATTCTCTTTCTAACTCACACATAAAATACAAATTAACAAGTCTTGGTGTCCAGAGATGTGTGTGTATTTCATAAATGTTTATTTCTTTATGTATATACTTACTACTTGCATTATTACCCAAAATTAATTTGAATTATTTAAATACCTCTTATTCCTAGTTGTGAGCATTGATAGCTATGTGGTAGAACACTTGCCTTCAATTCAGGAGACCGAAAATCAATTCCTGGACAAGCAACTCAGGCACACCCACCACCTGTCTGTCAGTGGAGTTTGTGTGTTGCTCTGTTGCTGAGAAGATTTCAATGGAGCTTCCAGACTAAGACAGACTAGGAAGAAAGGTCTGGTGATCTACTTCTGAAAAATCAACCAAAAAAAATTCTATGGATCATAATAGTCCAATCTGCAACTGATCATAGAGATGGCTTAGGATATGTGTATGAGGTTGCAATGAACTGAAGTCTGACCTGAAGGCAGCCAACAACAACAACATCTCTACTTAATTAGAATTTGAACTGGTGCCAGAGAAGCAACATCTTCTTAAACTGTTGCCACCCAGTCATTTCTCATTCCTAGTGTTCCTATGGGACAGAGAGAGGTACCTCAATAGTTTCCAAGTCTATAATCTTTTTGGAAGCAGACTGCCACATTTTTCTCAGAGTGGCTAATGGGTTCGAACTGCTGACTTTTTGGTTAGCAGCTGAGCACTTAACCACGGCACCACCAGGGTTTCTTTTTAAAGCACCCTGGTAATTCTGATCTCAGTGATCCAATATTACATTTTAAGAAAAAGTACAATAAAGGATCATCACCTCATGGAAGCTCATATTAATCTTTTATTTAATGTATATGTATGGTGATGTTTATCTCTTAAGTATCCATGGTAATTGAAGGGTCAGGGACATTGCTTACCTAAAGAACAGACAACATAAGAAGTAATAATTGACTTTCTGATACATATTTATCTTTCTAATTTTGCTTAATTTATGATAATTTTAAAGTGAAGTTATGTTTCTAGTCACATTCTGGGTATATTGTGATAAAGCACAGCCCAATGATACGTGGAATCATTGAGAAGCAATCAGATGATCATTCTTGATTACCAGTTGCCATCAAGTTGATTCTGACTTATGGGGACCCCTTTGTGTCAGAGCAGAACTGAGCTCCAGAGTGTATTCAATGGCAGATTTTTTAGAAGTAGATTTTGAGATCTGTCTTCTGAGGCACATCTGAATGGACTCAAGCCATCAGTGTTTGGTTAGCAGCCAAGTTCTTTAACCATGTACACCACTCAGCCTCCTGGTTCTTCATTAGAAGATTTCAAAATGTAATAGATTATGATAATATTATAAAGTAAGGGAATAAAGTTCTTGGCCTCGTTATATCAATGCTGGATGATGCCATATGGAGGAGAATTTTCCAAAAAGCAAAAAGATTAAAAATTACCCAAATCACCCACTGCCATCGAGTCAATTCTGACTCATATTGATGCTATAGGACAGAGTAGAACTGCCCCATACAGATTCCAAGGCTGCAAATCTTTATGGAAGCAGACTGCCTTACCTCTTTCCCACAAAGTACCTGGTAGGTTTGAACCACCCACCTTCTGGTTAGCAGCCAAATGCCTTAACCACTACACTACCAGGTCTCTTTTTTTCAAAATGAAAATGGAGGGGAGAAACAAATCATCTCACAAATGACTGAAATCTCAGCCAGATATGATACTCAATCCAATTACTAAACACAAGAATTCAACAAAATCCTCAAAAATGTAAATATGGAGGAGCAAAATGCTTGGTACATGTGGTGGTTACATTTGTGTGTCAACTTGGCTAGACATGGTTGAGTGGCTGGGCAGCTGGATGTAGTATTCCCCATGATGAGACTGGTAATCAACTCCATGATGGAATCTACTGTGATCAGCTGAATAGCTGCCTTAGGAAATGTGGTCTGCTTCCTGTATATAAGCAGAAGCCTTGGAGAATGGTCTCTAGCCTATGGCATGCTTGGATCCTGCATGTAGCCTTGCTGTTGTTCAGCAGCCTGCCATGCTCTGCTGACCTTGAGACTTACAATAAACTTGAATTAATGGTCTGCCATGTGGTTTGGTAACATCGAGACTGTGACATCTTATTTGTAGACCTTGGGCTTGTTAGCCTCAGCGGCCATTAGCTGCCTGAGTGGAGAGATGTCTCTAGCTTCAGTGGGCCAGGAGCAAGAGGCAGAGCTGAAAGCCAAGTTCGAGGGGCTTTCACCCAGCCCCTAGAGCCTGGCACTTTGAACTTGGACTTAAAACCTCCAAATTGTGAGAGAATAAACCCCTGTTTGTTAAGGCCTTTCTATTTGTGGTATATTCTTGTCAAAGCAGCACTAGGTAACCAGAACAGACCCACCATCATGGGTCATACTTTCACATTTCTGTAACATCTATCAAAATCATGCATTTTGAAATACAGCTCCAAGACAAAAAACTATGTTCACAGTGGAAAATATTCACTCTAACTTTTCAGACTAGTGTTTTCTTCCATTTGTGTTTTCCCTGGGCTCCAAACAGACATTCTTAATTTACCTTTTTTTAAAGTCAGAGTTTTAAAGAAGCGGTGCATGAAGCTGTAAGACCAGTTCATTAAATGTGCATCATTGGTGTTGGTTTTTAATCTCAGCTCTCTTCTCCCCTCATTGGGCACATGCCACTTTCATTAACATTCAGGGAGTTGCACACACGCATTAAGGAAAAGAAAGTTCTTCCAGAGCAATGAGGCCAGAAAAGTATGACAACATCATCACTTCTCCCGCCTGCTTTGCACTTAAATTCAAGACCACCATGCTACACCTTTCTCAACCTTATTCTGTAAACATAGGTTTTAAAAAGTCATCCTTTGTTATTTCATAACCTTTGCTACTATAATTTTACATAAAGCTGAACATACTGGAATGTGTATTTTTAAAATGAGGGGAACAATTTAAATGACTTTATTTAACATCTGCTAACTTCCAAGACTGGGAACTTACTGAATTATGCCTATGAATTTTCTAAGGGCTATTAAAGAGCAAACAAAATAAGATCACTGCTGTGTTTTTGTTTACAATTTAAAGAAACAAAGGAAACAGCCAAATAAGTGTAATAACTTGCATTTGTATGTTGTTGTTGTTGTCGTTAGGTGCCATTGAGTCATTTCCGACTCATAGCGACCCCATGCACAGCAGAATGAAACACTGCCGGATCCTGTGCCAGCTCCATGATCCCTTCTATATTTGAGCCCATAATGGCAGCCACCGTGTCAATCCATCTCATTGAAGGCCTTCCCCTCTTTCGTCGACCCTCCACCCTACCAAGCATGACATCCTCTTCAAGCAATGGTCACTTCTGACAACATGACCAAAATAGGTGAGACGAAGTCTGGCCATTCTCGCTTCCAAGGAACATTTTGGGTGCACTTCCTCCAGGACAGATCTGTTAGTTCTTTTAGCAGTCCATGGTACTTTCAGCATTCTTTGCCAGCACCACAACTCAAAAG
>NW_006921695.1:2546015-2561604 GCF_000298275.1 Orycteropus afer afer | reverse complement strand
TGTGTGGTAATATATCAAACAGTGTTCTTTGCTATTCATAAGGTTTTCCCTGGCCAATTCTTTGAGAAGTGGATGGCCTCCTCCTTCTTCCTAGTCTGTCTCAGTCTGTAAACTGGGCATTTGTATAGATTTTGTGATTTACAAATTGCTTGAGTATCTTTATTTCAGTCAATTCTAAAATTACCTTTGAAGATGAGCAATATGATATTATGACTTCAAAATTACATATGAACTAGATGAAAGACAGAAAAATTAATGCATTTAAACTGTGGTATTGGCAAAAAATATTGACTATACTATGGACTGCCAGAAGAAACAAATCAGTCTTAGCAGTAATACAACCAGAATGCTTCTCAGACGTAAGATTTCTTGAGATTTTGGCTTGCTTACTCTGGGCATATCATTAGGAAAAACCAGTCACTAGAAAAGAATATTGTAGTCAATAAAGTAGAGGGTCAGTAAAAAAAAATAAAAAAATAAAAAATAAAAGGAATCCTATTGATACAATAGCCTAAGCAATGGACTCAAATATAAAAATGATCATAAAGATGGTGCAGGGCTGGGAGATAGTTTATTCTGTTATATAACTAGATAGCACCTAGCAACAATAGTAGCTGAAATGTATAAAAGTTTTAAATTTACTCAGGTTCACAGAGACTGGAAGTAAACCTCAGAACCATGTTCATCTTGCTGATTCCTACATCACTATTCTTTCCATATATCAACTTAATGTGACTTTTTGATAGTTGCTTATACATTATCCCATAGGTGGAAATATTGGATTACTGTCCCTTGGAGGAGAGCAATAAAAACCTTTCTTATAGTATTTGTATATTTTTCTGACAAGTGACAGGGCTTGAGTAGAGCCTTATATGGGGAAGGGACAGAAAAAATAAATAAATAAAGAAAAATCTATTTAGAACATGACCTAAAGGAAAGCAGAAATAAAGAGAAAAATGGGAAAGAGAAAACAAAGCAAAGATTAGACTAATTTGATGGAATATGAAGACTCCAGAGAACGTAAAAATCTGGATGTGATTCATCATGAAATAAAGCCACCTGGACTGATTTTGAGAAGATGATGTTTACTGTTTCTGAATGATAACTAAGGGAGGGCACTTTGGAGGTGTGACTGAAAGTTGAAGCAAGAAGAAAAAAATATGGCTAAAAGAAAAAACTTACCAAACCCAATGCATACCTAAACTGAAGCTAAAATGATTTGAGGTAAGAATTCAGAAACACAACTTAGCTATCAAGAAGAAATAGTGATGAATTCTAGAACAAAAGTGAGAAAAGGAGAGGCAAACTAGGAATAAAGTGAATCAATAAATAAACAAAGACTTGATCTTTTAAATTTAGAGTCCTAAGATAAATATCATGATTTAGCTTATGAGTTATTATTGTTGCTATGTGCCATCAACTAGGTTTCCAGTCATAGCAACATTATGTACAACAGAATGAAACACTGCCCTGTCCTGCACATGCTAACAATTATTGTTATGCTTGAGCCCATTGTTGCAGCCACTGTGCCAATCTACTTTGTTGAGGAACTTCCTCTTTTTCACTTACCATCTACTTTATCAAGTATGATATTCTTCTCCAGCATTATAATATATGAGAGGTGAAGTCTTGCCATCCTTGCTTCTAAGAAGTATTCTAGCTCTATTTCCTCCAAGACAGATTTGTTTGTTCTTTTGGTCACCATCAGAAGTCAAAGACATCAATTCTTCTTCTGTTTTCCTTAATCATTGTCTAGCTTTCACATCCATATGAGGCAATTGAAAATAGCATGGGTTGGGTTAGGCTCACCTTAGTCTTCAAAGTGACATCTGTTCTTTAACACTGCAAAGCGGTCTTTTGCAGTAGATTTGCCCAATGTAATACATTGTTTGATTTCTTGACTGCTGCTTAGATGGGCATTGATTGTGGATCCAACTAAAATGAAATCCTTAATAATGTGAAGCTTTTTTCTATGTATCATGATGTTTCTTATTGGTCCATTTGTGAGGATTTTTGTATTTTTTATGTGGATGTGTGACCGGTATTGAAGGTGGTGGTGTTTGTTTCAAGTTCTCTTTGCTTTCATCAAGCAAGATTATGTCATCTGCATATCACAGGTTGTTAATGAATCTTCCTCCAAATCTGATGCCATGGTCTTCTTCATGTAGTCCAGCTTCCCAGGTTATTTGCTCAGCATACAGACTGAATAAGTATGGTGAATCGATACAGCCCTGGCACACACCATTCTTGATTTTAAACCATGCAATATCCCTTGTTCTGTTTGAACAACTGCCTCTGGAAATAAGGTAAGAAAGTGTTCACTCAGTTTCTATGCATTAGAAGATTAGAGTTTAAAACTCACTGAGGTCAAAGCACTTAGAAAGCAGTTAATGAGTACTAATTAAATTAAATAATAACTCAAAAAACTAAACTCACCACCGACTCATAGCAACCCCTCCTTGGGCTTCTGAGGTGGTATCGCTATGGAAGTAGATTGCCCAATCTTCCTTTTGAGGAGTGGCTGGAGGATTTGAACCACCAGCCTTCTGGTTAGTAGTCAAATGCCTTAGGCACTATGCCACCAGAGCTCCCAAAATTAAATCATAGCTGAGAATAATATGTTCAAGCATTATAGGTTACTGAAATTCTGCCTATTATTGCTAGTCAGGATCAACTGGGTCATTGTAAGCTGCCTGGTGTTAATGTATTCTTGTAGCTGATGTTTAGAAAGTGATTTACAGAAGCATCCTTAGGTACTTATGACTGACACAATGTCTAACTTCCAATGGAAATATTAGTTCACCTTCCAAAACCAGACTTTTTTTCCAAAACCAGAATGTTTGTTTTACCTTTCTTTGGGTTCTTTTCTTTTATTTTAGTGTAGGGGAAGAAATATTGAAATAAGTTTCATATTTTCTTGATTATGTTGGTTGTCAGGTCAGGAGAACCCAATCAAGCATATGTGCTGATTGAACTTCTAAACCTGGTTATGCTCAAGTGGCTGACTTTTAAGATTAGTGAAGCAGAAGCCTGGCTCATTTTTATTTAGCTCAATTGAATGTGTAATTTTATAATGTTCAAGGAAAAGAGTTTTAAAAATAGGTTAGTTTTTAACTCAATTTGGAAAAATCTTTGTGTTTTACTTTTTAAGTTAGTAAAACAATCTTTTTTATTTATTTATTTTTATTGTGATTTAGGTGAAAGTTTACAGAGAAAATTCATTTTTCATACTATAGGTCACATACACTTTGTCTCATGACATTGACTACAATTTCCCACAATGCAACCGCTCCCCCCCACTTCCTCCCCATAGTTAGCTCTTCCCTGTGTCCTTCCCTCTCATGTGCTCCTGCCCTCCAAGCTGTCTCCCTGTGCATACACAGCCCTTGTATTTTCCCATGATTGATCTCTCCAAGGAGCGTATCTAACTAATGTAAATGTTCAGTTCATATGCCTGTCTTTCATTTGGTTGGAAGCCACAGGAGTGCGCTCAATTCCAGACCTGAAGGGCAGCTAGGGGCCATAGTCTCAGAGGTTCTACCAGGCTCTATCAGACCAGCAAACCTGGTCCCTTTTAATTTTTTTTATGATTTTAAGTTTTGTTCCACATTGTTCTCCCACTGTATCCAGGACCTCCTACATAGATCCCCCTTCAAGTGGTTGACAGTGGTCGCTTGGCACCATCTAGTTTTTCTGGTCTCTATAGGCTGAGGATCACATGGTGTACCAGTCACTTGGACTAATTGTTTCCATGTGGCTTTGATTTTCTTCATTCTTCTTTGCTGTGGATGAGGAGAGACCCATCTTTGCATCTAGACGTCCATTTGCAAGCTTTTAAGATCCCAGTTGCTACTTGCCAAAGTAGGATGTGGAACAATGTTTTTGTGTATAGGATGTTATGCCAACTGAGACTGATGTCTCCAGGAACCATAATCTCGAGCCCACAGGTCCAACTACTCTCTCCCTCTGGGTAACTGGCTGTGTTCCAGAACTGACTACAACTTGGTCCCTTGGCAGCTTTACTATATACCTGGGAATTCTTACAGAACATGCAAATACACTTGTAGAAACATTGTCTGACAACCCTATACATGTTCATGGGCACACTACACCCCTGCATAGATATACCTAATAGTTCAGCCTGTCCACCCATCTATCCACCCATAGATCAATGTTTGCCATCACTGACAACACAGTACTATATTTGTAAAAGAGTTTGTCTTTGTTGTCTGTATTTCCCATGTATCTCTCTATGTCTTCCTCTCCCTCAATGCCATTATGTTGATCACTCATTTGATACATCACCCTTTTCTCCACCCAAATTAATACTTGTCTCTACCTATCTAGCAGTGTTCCTTCCTCTCCTCTACCACCCCTGGTAACTAACAAAGAAAATATCCTTCCATATATAAACCTTTCCTTGACTTTTTACAATAATGGACTAATACAATATTTGTCTTTCTGTGAGTGACTTATTTCACTCAGCATAATGTCCTCCAAGCTTATCCACATTATGCCATGTTTTATAGATTCTATGTTATTCTTTTAAGTTGCATAGTATTCCATTGTGTGTATGTACAATAGTTTGGTTATCCATTCTTCTGTTTTTGGGCACCTAGGTTGTTTCTATCTTACTAAAACAATCTTTAAACTATGTTTCTAATTATTTCAGATTCTTCCTGTCATGAATTGAATTGTGTCCCCAAAAAATACATGTCAACCTGGCTATATCATGATTCTCAGTGATTTGACATTTAGGTAATGATGTGATTGGCAGTTATGTAATGATGTAATCATCCCCCATGATATGATCTGATGTGATCAGCTAATCAGTGGTAAAGGGCTTAAGGTGGGAACCAACACCCTTAATATGGTCCCAGCTCCCATCTAATTTAAGGGAAGTTTCCCTGAGGTATGGCCTGCATCACTTTTTATCTTACAAAAGATAAAAGCAGAGAAAAGTAAGGAGACAGAAGAGACCTTGTTGTTGTTGTTAGGTGCCATTGAGTTGGTCCTGACACATAGTGGCCCAATGTACAACAGAACAAAACATTGCCCAGTCTTGCACCACCCTCACAATACTTGCTATACCAGAGCCCATCATTGCAGCCACTGTGTCAATCTATCTCTGAGGGTCTGGCCCTTTTTCACTGACCCTCCACTTTACCAAGCATAATATTCAGAAGAGATCTTATTACCATCAAAAAGAAGAGCTGGGAGTAGAACTTATTCTTTGGAACTGGATTCCCAGCTCTGAGAAGCTCCTAGACCTAGGGGAGAACTGATGCCAAAGCACATGGATATCTCCAAGGAATACTGGTCCCACAGATGTTGAAAGGAAACAAAGAACTTCCCCCAGAGCCTACAGAAAGAGAAAGCCCTCCCTAGGGCCAGCACTCTAAACCTGGACTTCTAGTTTTCTAAACTGTGGGAGAATAAAATTATGTTTACTAAAGCCATCCTCTTTAGGTTCTTCTGTTATAGTAGCACTAAATAACTAAAACACTTCCTAAGCAAGCAAGCCTCATGTTGCAATAGTAAAGGATTCTGTGAGCAAAATATTGAACAATGCAGGAAGCATGAAAAGAAGATGGAAGGAATACACAGAGTAGCTGTACCAAAAAATTGGTCAACATGCAACATTTCAGGAGGTAGCATATGATCAACAATCAGTGGTACTGAAAGAAGAAGTATAAATTACACTGAAAGAACTGGTGAAAAGCAAAGCTCCAGGAATTGAGGGAATACCTACCAAGATGTTTTAACTAATGGATGAAGTGCTGGAGGAGCTCATTCATTTATGCCAAGAATCTTGAAAGACCGCTACCTGGCAAAATGACTGAAAGAGATAAAAATTTGTACCCATTCTAGAGAAAGGAGATCCAACAAAATTAGGAAATTATTGAATAATATCATTAATAACACACATAGTAAAATATTATTGGAAATAATTCAAATGCACTTGCAACAGTGTATTGACAGGGAACTGCCAGAAATTCAAGCCAGATTTAGAAGAGAATGTAGAATGAGGGATATCATTGTTGATATCAGATGGATCCATCACTTGTCTATCAGTTTGTCATCCAGTGGTGACTTGTGTGTTGCAGTGAGGCTGGAGGCTACACCACTGGTATTTTGAATATCAGCAGGGTCACCCATGATGGGCAGGTTTCGGTGGACCTTCCGAACTAAGACAAACTAGGAAGAAGGTCATGGCCATCCACTTCTGAAAAAAAAGGCCAGTGAAAACTTTCTGAATAGCAATGAAATACTTTCCAATATATCACTGGAAAACTTTATGACTACCCATGAAACTTTGTCTGATATAGTGCCTGAGGATGAACCTCTCAGGTTGGAAGGCACTCAAAACATGAAAGGAGAAGAGGTGCCTCCTCAAAGTAGAGTCTACCTAAATGACGTAGATGGAGTAAAGATTTCAGGACCTTCATTTGCTGATGGGGCAAGATTCAAAATAAGAAAAAAAACAGCTTCAAACATCCATTAATAATAAGAATGTGGAATGTACAAAAGTATGAATCTAAGAAAATTGGAAATTATAAAAAATGAAATGGAACACATGAAGATTGATATACTAGGCATTAGTAAGCTGAAATAGAGTGGTTTTGGCCATTTTAAATCAGACAATCATATGACCTCCTATGCTAGGAATGACAAATTGAAGAGGAATGGCATCTCAATCACCATCAAAAAGAATATTTCAAGATCTATCCTGAAGTACAATGCCATTAGTGAGAGGGTAACATTCACATGCTTACAAAGAAGACCAGTTAATACTACTATTATTCAAATTTACATACCAATCACTGAAGTCAAGATGAAAAAATTTAATATTTCTACCAACTTCTGCAGTCTGAAGTCAACCAAATATGCAATCATGGTGTATTGATTATTACTGGTGATTGGAATGTGAAAATTGGGAATGAAAAATCACCAGGTAGTAGTTGGAAAATATGGCGATGGTGATGGAAATGATGTTGGAGATTGCATAATAGAATTTTGCAAGACCAAAGGGTCATTCATTGCAAATACTTGTTTTTCCACAACACAAATGGTGCCTATACACATTAACTTTACCAGATGAAATAGACAGGAATCCAATAGACTACAAGTGTGGAAAGAGGCAATGGAGAAGCTCAATATCTTCAGTCAAAAGAAGGCCAGGAGCTGACTGTAGAACAGACCATCAACTGCTCATATGCAAGTTCAAATTGCAGCTGAAGACAATTGAAACAAGTCCACAAGAGCCAAAATATGGCCTTGATTATATACCACCTGAATTTAGAGGCCATCTGAATAATAGATTAGACACATTGAACACCAATGATTGAAGACCAGATGAGTTGTGTAATGATATCAAGAATATCATATACGAAGAAAGCAAAAAGTCATTAAAAAGACCAGGAAGAATGAAAAGACCAAATTGGATGTCAGAAGAGACTCTGAAACTTGCTATTGAATGGAGAGTAGCTAAAATGAATGGAAGAAATGACAGGATAAAAAAGCTGAACAGAAGATTTCAAAGGATTACTCAAAAAGACAAAGTAAAGTAATATAATGTAATGTGCAAAGAGGAGTTAGAAAACAAAAAGAAAGGAACACATTCAGCATTTTGCAAGCTGAAAGAACTGAAGAAAAAAATTAAAGCCTCAAGCAATATATAAATTCAAGCAATACTGAAAGATTCTAAGGGCAAAATATTGAATGATATAAGAAGCATCAAAAAAAGATGGAAGAATACACAGACACTGTACCAAAAAGAATTGGTCATTGTTCAACATTTCAGGAGGTAGTATATGATCAAGAAACAATAGTATTGAAGGAAGAAGTTCAAGCTGCACTGAAGGAATTGGTGAAAAACAAAGCTCCAGAAATTGACAGAATATCCATTGAGATGTTTCAACAAACAGATGCAGCACTGGATGGAAGTGCTTACTAGTTCATGCCAGGAGATTTAGAAGACAGCTACCTGGCCGAATGACTGCAAGAGATCCATATTTGTGCCCATTGCAAAGAAAGGTGATCCAACAGAACATGGAAATTGTCAAACAACATCATTAATATCACACAAAATAAAATTTTGCTGAAGGTAATTCAAAAGTGGTTGTAGCAGTATATTGACAGGCAACTGCCAAAATTTCGAACTGAATACAGAAGAGGATGTGGAATGAGGGAAATAATTGCTGATATCAAGTGGATATTGGCTGAAAGCAAAGAATGCCAGAAAGATGTTTACCTGTGCTTTATTGACTATGGAAAATCAGTTGAGGGGATGTGTCATAACAAATTACGGAAAACATTATGAAGAATGGGAATTCCAGCACAGTTAATTGTGCTCATGAGGAACCCATACATTAGCCAAGAGACAGTCATTTGAACAGAACAAGGGGATACTGCATGGTTCAAAATCAGGAAAGGCATGTGTCAGAGTTGTATCCTTTTGACATACTTATTCAATCTGTATGCTAAGCAAATAATCTGAGAATCTGGGCTATATAAAGAAGAACACAGCAGCAGGATTAGAGGAAGACTCATTAACAACCTGCATATGTAGATGGCACAACCTTGCTTATTGGAAGTAAAGAAAACTTGAAGCACTTACTGAAGAAGATCAAAGACTACAGTCTTCAATATGGTTTACAACTCAACAAATAAAAATCTTCACAACTCAATTAATAAGAAACATCATGATTACTGGAGAAAAGATTGAAGTTATCAGGGATTTTATTGTATTTCGATTTATGCTGAAAACCCATGGAAGGGGCAGTCAAGAAATCAGAGGACATACTGCACTGGACAAATCTGCTCTAAAAGATCTTTTCAAAGTGTTAAAGCACAGAATGTCACTTTGAGAACTGAACCTCATATGTATGTGAGAGTTGGACAATGAATAAGGAAGATCACAGAAGAATCGATGCATTTGAATTTTGGTGTTGGTGAAGAACATTGAATATATTTTGGATTGCCAGAAGAACAAACATAACTGTCTTGGACAAAGTGACAAGAATGGAGATACTTCATTTCTCATACTTCAGTCCTGTTGTCAGAAGGTACCGGTACCTGGGGAAGGATATCATGCTTGGTAAAGCAGAGGGTCAATGAAAAAGTGGAAGAACCACAAAAGGATGGATTGACACAATGGCTGTGACAATGGGCTCACGCACAGCAAATATTGTGAAGACAGCAAAGGACACGGCTGTGTTTCCTTCTGGGTCAATATGAGTGGGAACTGACTCAACAGTACCTAACAGCAATAAATTTAGAAATACTGAAGAGAATTTTCACCATACAAAATATTCTGATTATTGGATGTAAATATATTGTATTTTTATTTTGTATCAAACCAACCTCATAGGTTTCAAATACTCTCTTTGGTATATTTAACAGAAAAAATTAGGAACATTTAACAGAATGAATCAAAACAAATTTGAATGCATTGTTTGTTTTCTAAGAGTCATATATTTAATATAAAGAAAAATTTACTAGATTTAAGCCCTCCTATTGTGTGAATTAATCACCTGCATAAGAAGTAATATATTTTAGTGTGAAGAATGAGGATGAATTTTTAGAAAAATAATATTTATTTCCAAGTTTTCTCCTCTTTTATGTCATAATCTAGGTACATGAAAGGATGCCTTTACTGGAAAAAAAAAAATGCCTTTACTGATATTTCAACTCTGTTTGCTAAAGGAAGAAGAAAAATACTATTCTGACCTTTATAGTGATATGGTTTATGTACACAGCGATTAAATCTGTTATCTTACTGAATCATGTTTTTATCTGCTCCATTTGCAATGCAAAGTGAAGTTTTCCCACTGCCTCATTAATTTAAATTATCAGTCAAATATGCTTATGAGAACTAAGTAAAGAAATATAATTTTCATCCTGACATGAACTTCTGTGGGCTTTTCTCCCTTAAGGGAAGATATACTCAGCTATGTCATCAATGTTTTAAACTATGAAGACTTTGGAATTTAGGGTTGAATGATCTTCTACATTTTCGTACTCTCATTCCAGTGGGTTTTAAACTACTTGATCTTGTTTTCATTTATGCAATTTTTAATAGTTTGAAATAGTAGAATTGTCAGTGCCTTCATGGAAGATGAGAGAGAAAACTATATTGCTTAGAGATTCAGGCAAAAAACTGAGTTTAGTATCTAGATAGGTATACAAATACCCAGGTAATCTTCTAACAAAACGCTGTTCAATGTTGGTTTGCTTGAACAGTTTTTACCTTAGCCATCTTGTAACTTAGGATAAAGACATTCCACCATCTTCTGATCACCCATCTCTGACATTGTGAATATGCCTATGACGTATGTTGGCAAACAGGAATACTAAGAGAAACAATGAAATCAACAATAGTGTTGTTGTTGTTGCTGTTATGTGCCATGGAGTTGGACCTGACTCATAGCCAAATTTTCTGAGCATTTCGGTTTTACAAACAGAAGTCAAAAACAAGCAAGATGTAGGGTTCAGGAGATCAGTAATTATAGAGGGTGTATTCTGTTGCACATCCTCAATGAGATGGATCAACACAGAAGATACAACTATGGGCTCAAGGAATCCTTAGCAAGGATTGTGAGAATGGTACAGGACTGGGCAGTGTTTCGTTCTGTTGTATATAGGGTCACCATGAGTCAGAGACAGCTGGATGGTACCTAACAACAACATCCTTCTGGAGACTTAAAAGCTACTCTTTTGATAACATTAGGTTGAATGACTAAAGTAAAAGTCTAAAGTGGAGGCTTGTGGGCCTTAGTGAAGATAGTTAGTGATCCTAATAGTATTACAAGTCATGTAGACTTCACTGGTTTAATTCCTGAATAAAACCAAACCAGTTGTTGTGTAGTAGATTCTGACTCATAGTGACCCCATGTGTGTCAGAGTAGACCTGTGCTCTATACGGCTTTCAATGGAGATTTTTCAGAAGTAGATCATCAGGCTTTTCTTCAAGATGCCTCTAGATGAACTCAAAACTGTAACCTTTCAGTTAGCAGCTGAGTTCTTTAACCATTTGCACCACCTTAGGATTCCAGTTCCTGAATATACTGGTGTATGTTTCTGTGATGCTCTCAAATCACATAAAGTATAAGTTACTATTATGTTTTCAAAATTCATATATATGTTGTTGTTGTTATGTGTCATCGAGTCTGACCCGACTCATAGTGACGAGGCAGTATCACTACATAACTAGATTGCCCCATATTCCTTCCAAGGAGTGGCTGGTGGGTTTGAACCACCAACCTTCTGATTAGCAGTCAAGTGCCTTAGGCACTATGTTACCAGAACTCTCATAGACATATATAAACTCATAATATGAATTTAGAAGTATATCTATTTTTGTGAAGCTCTCTAACATTAACTATATATTATTAGAAGTTTATTAAAAAATTTCTCCACTTAAACATAGAAGACTGTGAAGTATATGAACCAACTTAAAATTAACTTTGACCAGGCCAAAAAAAAAAAAAACCTCACTGCCAGTTGAGACAGTTCCAACTCATAAAGACCCCTCCTTGGGTTTCTAAGGCAGAATCTTTACTGAAGAAGATTGCCCAGTCTTCCTTCCATGGAGTGGCTGGTGGGTTTGAATCATCAGCCTTCTGGTTAGCAATAAAATGCCTTAGGCACTATGCCGCCAGAGCTCCTTTGACCAGGCAGTATGTGACAAAAAAAAAAAAAAAAAAACATATTATAGTTCATCTTTGTAAACTAGCCTTGAGACATAAGTCTAAACAGCCTCCCTAATCTCTAACTTCGAAGAAAAGATGTGATATTTGGCTAATTTCTAACTCTGCAGAGGAGACATAACATACTTGTTATTATGTGCTGTTGAGTTGGACCAACTCATAGCGACCCCTCCTTGGGTTTCCGAGGCAGTATCACTGCAGAAGTAGATTGCCCAACCGAGGAGTGGCTGGTGGGTTTGAACTGCCAGCCTTCTGATTAGCAGTCAAGTTCCTCAGGCCCTACTTTACCAGAGCTCCTCACATAACATACTAGTCTTTGATATTATGGTAGCCTTATAGTGTGAGGCCAAGGTGAGAAATTTACACATAAACCCTGAATTTGCCTCACTCATTGGGAGAGGGCAGAGCTGAAATATCCCTCTAGAGTCTGACTTTTTCCAAAGACTAAGTCTCCAAACTGAAATTCTAACTGCCACCATTGACCTTGGACCCTGGCTATAAGGGACCTTTACCAAGTCCAAGCTGTGGTCAAACCTTCCTCCTGAGACTCCTAAAAAGTGAAAGCCTGAAGTCTAAAGATTTTACTGTAACCATTGCACAACATTGTAATTGTTCTGATTCTCCAGTTATGAATGAAGGCTGTGAGGACTTAGTTGTGTGCCTTGCCATGACTACTTAGCACTAAACTACTGTATATTTACACAAATAATGCATGTATTGTACTTCTTTTGCAACTGTACCTTCTCCCAAAGGTATTTTCTATGGCATATTATACTGATTTTTTTAAAAAGCATAATATGCTTACAAAAATACTTTGGCAAAAAAAAAAAAAAAAACATAACATACATGTTATTTTCATAAAAGTGTGGTAAACGAGTTTATGCATGTCAAGCCTGAGTATTTCTATATTAATTTCTAAGTAAAAATCCAACAATTTCACATAAAAACAAGCATCTTTCCATTTTCACAACAGCTTACTTCAAAATCAGTGATGACTCCACCATTCTTACAGCTGGGTTTTTTGGCAGTGTGCACCTACTAAGAAGGAAAATCCCATAAGAGTTTGAAGTGGCCACACAGATGAGACTCAAATTTACCTAGTTTCTTTGGGCAGCTTCCCACACAATCCTTAAGGAATTGAGACATTTTTCTTGGTATATCATGTTATGAATGAAGTGTTCCAAAGGTAGTGAGATTACTTGCAGCTGATGTGAGATACCTATTTAAACCCAACAAATATGGTTAAGTGATGTAACTTTTATTAATGGGTAATTTTACATTAAAAGAAAAGTGGAGTAGGAGTTAAACAATCTTGACACTGGTTTTATAATATTTCTTGTTGTTAGAGCTCGGTTTATTACTGGTGATAGAGTAAATATTACTCATCCCTAAACAAATGAACAAACAACATTGCCGTCAATTCCAACTCATAGCAACATTTTACGATATAGTAGAACTGCCCCCATAGAGTTTCCAATTTCCTTTATGGACACATATTGCCGCATCTTTTGTTGAGTAGCTGTTGGGTTCAAACTACCAAACCTTTTGGTCAGGAGCAGTACATTTAACCACTGCACCACCAGGGCTCCTTACTCATCCCTAGCTATATCTAAATAGTCATGTAGTTAAAATTGTAGCAAAAAGATGAACATTGCATACCAGAGAATGTGAAGTAGTCAAAACAAAGAAACAAAATCTTGATATATAGAGGGAATTTTAAATGCCTTTTTCTCTGTCAATGAAGCAAACACCCTAGCACATTTTAATAGATTTTTACTGGTAAATGACAAGAGTTTTATACTTTTTGTGTTTATGTATTTTATCTTAATAAATTGTCAGAGCAACTCTATAGTTGTTGTTGTTAGGTACTGTCGAGTCACCTCCTACTCATACCGACCCTACATACAGCAGAAGGAAACACTGTCCCTTTCTGTGCTAGCCTCATTATCCTTGATATATCTGAGCCTGTTGCTGTAGCCACTGTGTCAATGCATCTCGTTGAGGGCTTTCCCCTTTTTTTGTTGACCCTCCACTTTACCAAGCATGATATCCTTCTCCAGGGAACAGCTCCTTCTGACAACATGACCAAAGTAGGTGAGGTGAAGTCAATCCATTCTTGCTTCCAAGGAGCATTTTGGCTGCACTTATTCCAGGATAGATTTGTTAGTTCTTTTAGCGGTTCATGGTACTCTCAGTATTGTTCACCAACACCACAACTCAAAAGTATCAACTCTTCTTCAGTCTTCCTTATTCATTGTCCAGCTCTCACATGCATGTGAGGCATTTGAAAATACCATGGCTTGAGTTAGGCTCACCATAGTCTTCAAGGAGACATCTTTGCTATTCAGCACTGGAAAGAGGTCTTTTGCAGTAGATTTGCTCAATGCAATACGTCGTCTGATGTCTTAACTGCTGCTTCCGTGGGTGTTGATTGTAGAAACAAGTAATGTGAAGTCCTTGACAACTTAAATCCTTTCTCCATTTATTGGGATGCTGCTTATTGGTCCAGTTGTGATGATTTTCATTTTCTTTATGTTGAGGTGTAATCCATATTGCTGACTGTGGTTTTAATCTTCAACAGTAAGTTCTGTAAGTCATCCTCATTTTCAACAAGCAAAGTTGTGTCATCTGCATATCGTAGGTTGTTAATGAGTCTTCCTCCAATCCTGATGCCACATTCTTCATATAGTCCAGTTCTCAGATTATCTGCTCAATATACAGAGTACAAGTATATTGAAAGGATACAACCCTGACACACTCCTTGATTTTAAACCATGCAGTTTCCCCTAGTTCTGTTTGAACAACAGCCTCCTGGTCTATGTTCACGTTCCTCATGAGTACAATTGAGTGTTCTGGAATTCTCATTCTTCTCAATGTCATCCATAATTTGTTATGACCCACACAATTGAATGCTTTTGCATAGTCAATAAAACACACCAGTAAACATCTTTCTGATATTCTTTGCTTTGAGCCAAGATCCATCTGACATCAGCAATGATATCCCTTGTTCCGTGTCATCTTCTAAATCCAGCTTGTATTTCTGGAAGCTCTCTGGCAATATATTACTGCAAGTGTTTTTGAATTATCTTCAGTAAGATTTTACTTGCATGTGGTATCAATGATATTGTTTGATAATTTTCACATTCAGTGCGATCACCTTTCTTTGGAATGGGTAGAAATAAGGATCTTTTCTAGTCAGTTGGCCAGGTAGCTATCTTCCAAAGTTCTTGGCTGTAGTGCCTCCAGTACAGCAACCATTTGTTGAAACATCTCAATGGGTATAATTCCCGGAGCCTTGTTTTTCACCAGTTCCTTCAGTGCAGCTTCTACTTCTTCCTTCAATACTATTGGTTCTTGACCATATGCCACATCTTGAAATGGATGAACATCAACTAATTCTTTTTGGTTCAGTGACTGTGTATTCCTTCCATCTCTTTTTGATGTTTCTTGCATCATTCAATATATTGTCCATAGAATCTTTCAATATTGCAACTCAAGGCTTATTATTTATTTATTTATTTTCCCCCAGATCCTTCAGCTTTCGAAATGCCAAGCATTTTCTTCCCTTTTGATTTTCTAATTCCAATTCTTGGCACATTTCCTTATAATAATTGACTTTGACTTCTTTTTTTTTTTAAATTTTATTTTATTTTGATTTGGGTGAAGATTTACAAAGCAAATTCACTTTCCATACAGCAGTTCACATATACATTGTCACATGTCATTGACCACAGTTTACCACAACGCAACAGCTCCCCTCCCACTTCCTCCCCATAGTTACCTCTTCCCAGTGACCATCCCTCCATACTCTCCTGCCACTGAGCTGTCTCCCTGTGCATAAGCAGCCCTTCCTTCTCCCATGATTGTTCTCTCCAGGG
>NW_006921695.1:2524709-2542848 GCF_000298275.1 Orycteropus afer afer | reverse complement strand
CAAGATTATCTTCTGTGTCTGTGTTAATTGTTTTCCCTTTTCTTTGTTGAAGAGGGTCTGTGCAGTCCTTCTGCCTAGTCCGCCATCTTGAGTAAACTCTTTGACTTTGACTTCTTGAGCTGCTCTTTGAAATCATCTGTTCAGCTCTTTTATCTAGTAATTTCTTTAGCTATTCACCATTCAAGGGCAAGTTTCAGAGTCTCTTCTGACATCCGTTTTGGTCTTTTCTTCCTTTCCTGTCTTTTTAACGACCTTTTGCTTTCTTCATGGATGATGTTCTTGATGTCATCCCACAATTCCTCTGGTTTTCAGTCATTGATGTTTAATACATCAAATCTATTCTTTAGATCATCTCTAAATTCAGGAGGGATATAATCAAGGTCATATTTTGGTTTTCATGGACTTTCTTTAGTTGTCTTCAACTTCAACTTGAACTTGCATATGAAAAGTTGACAATCTGTTATGCAATCAGCTCCTGGCCTTGTTTTAGCTGAAGATATTGAGTTTCTCCATCGCCTTTGCCACAGACATAGTCAGTCTGATTCCTGTGTCCTTCATCTGTCAAAGTCCATGTGTATAACCATCATTTGTGTTGTTGTAAAAAGATATTTGCAATGAATAAGTTGTTGGTTTTTCAAAATTCTGTCATTCAATCTCCAGCGTTATTTCTATCATCAAGGCCTTATTTTCCAACTACCAATGATTCTTGTTTCCAACTTTTGCATTCCAATCACCACTGATAATCAATACATCCTGACTGAATGTTTGGTCAATTTCAGACTGCAGAAGTTGATAAAAATCTTCAATTTCCTCATCTTTGGCTTTGGTCATTGGTGCATTAATTTGAATAATGGTAGTAGTAACTGGTCTTCCTTATAGGAGTATGGATATTACCCTATCACTGACAACACTGTACTTCAAAATAGATCTTAAAACATTCTTTATGGTGATGAATGCCACACCTTTCCTCTTCAATTTGTCATTCCTAGCATAGTAAATCACATGGTTGTTAGATTCAAAATGGCCCAAACCAGTCTATTTCAGCTTACTAATGTGTGGGATATCAATCATTTGTGTTTCATTTCATTTTTGACAACTTGCATTTTCCTAGATTCATACTTTATACATTCCGTGTTCCAATTATTAGTGGATGTTTGCAGTTGTTTGTTTTTTCCCCCTCTAATTTTTAGTCATGCCACATCAACAAATGGAGGTCCTGAAAGATTTTTTTTCTTTCCATTTCATTAAGGTCAGTTCTTCTCTGAGAAGGTGGCTCTTCCCCAGTCATATCTTGAGTGCCCTTCGACCTGAGGGGCTCATCTTCCAGCACTATGTTGTACATTATTACAGGGCTATTCATAAAATTTTCCAGTAATATTTCAGATAGTGTTTCACTGTTATTCATAAGGTTTTCACTGGCCAATTCTTCGAGCAGTGGATGGCTTTTTCCTTCTTTCAAGTCTGTCTTAGTCTGGAAGCTCATCTGAACTCTGTCCACCATGTATAACCCTGCTGACATTCAAAACTCTGATAGCATAGTCTTCAGCTTCATAGCAACATGCAAGCCACCACAGTAGGACAAACTGTCAGACAAGTTTGTCTTCCTTAGTTGTTCCAACCCACTCTGCTCACTTCTTGGTCCCCCAAGCTGTTGCAAACTGGCACTCACCCCACTTCCTGGACTGTCTCCTGCCTAAGCTTCTCTGAACTGCACCGTCATTTCCCCTAGCCAGGGTCTTGGTCTTTCTGTTTCCTCCCTCAAGCAGCTCTGATTTTCAGTCTACAATAATATGGTCCTATTATTTTCCCAGATGAGAAAACTGAGGAATAATAATTAGTTTAAAATACTTTTACAGCTAGTAAGTGGGGGATTTATGGTTTAATCCAGGAATTCTAGTTCCAAAGTACATGAAATATAGTTTAGAAATCTCTAAGCTTTTTAAAAAAAAATAAATTGAGGAAGAACTTGATAAAACATGCACCATAAAGATAGATATATCCTGGATTAGCTAATTAAAGTTTTATCCAAAAAAGAAAACTACAGTCATTTCATGAAGTAAAAGAATGTACAGTGTGAATCTTAGGTAAAAACCCACTGCAGTAGAATTGATTCCAATTCATACCAACCCCTGTTGGGTTTCCATGATGGCAAATCTTTTTTTTTTTTTTTTTTAATTGTGATTTGGGTGAAAGTTTACAGAGCAAATTCACTTTCCATACAGCAGTTCACACACACTTTGTCTCATGATATTGACCACAATTTACTACAATGCAACAGCTCCCCTTCCTCTTCCTCCCTATAATTACCTCCTCCCTGTGTCCATCCCTCCATGCCCTCCTGTTCCTTGAGCTTCTCCTGGTGCATAAGCAGCCCTTCTTTCTCCCATGATTGTTCCCTCCAAGGACTGTATCTACCTCAGGTAAATGTTCAAGTCATATGCCTGTCTTTTGCTTGGCTGGAAGCCATAGGTGTGGGTTCAATTCCAGACCTGACAGGCAGCTAGGGGCCATAGTCTCAGTAGTTCCACCAGGCTTTGTCAGACCAGCAAACCTGCCCCCCCTTTTTATTTCTCCAAATGATTTTGAGTTTTGTTCATATTGTTTCTCTATCCAGAATCTCCTATATAGATCCCCCTCTGAGTGGTTGACAGTGGTAGGCACGCACCATCTATTTCTTCTGATCTCATGTCCTATAGGCTGCGGATCAAATGGTGTATCAGTTGCTAGGACTAATTGTTTCCATGAATCTTTGGTTTTCTTCATTCTTCTTTGCTCTAGATAAGGAGAAACCCATTGTTGTATCTAGATGGCTGCTTGCAAGCTTTTAAGATCCACTCACTACTTGCCAAAGTAAGAGGTGGAACAAAGTTTTGTGTAGTATGTTATGCCAATTGACCTTGATGTCTCCTACAACTGTGGTCCTGAGCCCATAGGTTCAACTACTCAGTCCCTCTGGGTAGCTGGCTGTGACCAAGAAGTGACTACAACCTTGTCCCTTGTCAGCTCTATTTTACAGCTGGGAATTCTTACAGAACATACTAAAACACTTGTAGAACCATTGTCTACCAACCCTATACACGGTCTTAGGTACACTCCCCACTGCATAAACATACCTAATAATTCAGCCTGTCCCAAGGTGGCAAATACTTATAGAATAAATTGCCTCAACTTCCTCCCTGAAAGATGGTGGTGGATTTGAACAGCCAACCTTCTGGTTAGCAGTCAAATGCCTTAGGCACAGTACCACCAAAGCTCCTTGATATAGGTAAATATGATCTAATATTTACTAAATGGTATATAGGAAACTTAATCCTTTCCACTTACCTCATTGTTGTTTAAAAGAAGGTAAGTTTTTGTTGACCTAAAAATTTATTGCATTTCAGAAAGAAAAAATGTGGCTGAGAAGAAATGGATTAAAAAATTGACTGGCAAAAAAATGGCAAAACAAAATTTATTATGAAAAACAGCAACACTATGGTAGCTGAATCTTTATTCTTTCATGTATAAGAACAATAGTCTGAAATGATTGGCAGGAAGAGAAGTAATTCTACAAATATCTCTTAAAATGTTGAATGTTATTTCAGTATTATTTCACTTGATTGCATCAACATGAATGAAGTAGACTTATTCCAGTCAGCAGGATGCTGAGAATGAAGAATTTTTACTGTGAAGTCAGCATCATGTTCTTTGGGACTTCAAGTAAAGCTGAATGCAAAAAATAAGGTAGGTAAATCTGTGTAGGAGCTCTGGTAGCATAGTGCCTAAGGCACTTGACTGCTAACCAGAAGGCTGGTGGTACGAACCCACCAGCCCTCCTGGGAAGAAAGATGGGGCAATCTACTTCCCTAGTGATTCTGCCTCGGAAACCTAAGGAGGAGTCGCTATGAGTTGGGTCTGACTCAATGGCACATACCAACACAACAACAACAACAAATCTGTGTAAAAGATTTAAGTATTCAATGATTTATACATAGTCATAAAAGTTAAAGGAATGTTTGATGGATACAAGAGAGCTAACACTTGAGAAAAAAGTGTTAAGCTCTAATCTATATCCTATAGTATGAATTCTGGTGCCCAACTGCCTAGGTTCAAAGCCCAGCTCTGTCACTTACTAGCCATACATATGCACATTACTTAACTTCCTTGTGCCTTAGTTTCTCATTTATAAAATAATAGTACCTCATTTTTTGATTTAGAGGATTAAATAAACTAACATTGATAAAGTCCCAGCTTTATACTATTGTTTGTTGTTGTTATGTGCCATCGAGTGGGACCTGACTCATAGCAACCCCTCCTTGGGTTTTTGAGGCAATATCACTATGGAAGTAGATTGCCCAAGCTTCCAAGGACTTGCTGGTGGGTTTGAACTGCCAGCCTTCTGATTACCAGTCAAGTGCCTTAGGCACTATGCTACCAGAGCTCCCAACTAAGTGCTATATAAATCTTAGTGACTTCATTAGTCAAGTTCAATCTGGAACAAAAAAAAAAAAAGAAAGAAACATTCTAGGGTATTTCAAATAGTGGGAATTTAATATAAGAAATTGTCTACAAAGGTGTAGAAAAGTTTGGAAGAGTAAAAACAATGGGGAGTGTTGGAAAAGGAAAAAAAAAAAGAATTATGCTGAAATCAGGAAATTGCTCAGGGCCGTTTTCCTATACCTCTGATGAGCTATTCTTCTATTTCTGAACTGTTGGAGTCTTCAGTGTTCCTGACCCTGCTTCCACTAAAGCAAATGCTAGCAAGTGCAGCAACTGTTGAAGTCAACATCTAAATGCTTCTTTTCCCCCCTTCTCTACTAGATGCTCACCAGTTCCTCTCACTGGCAAAACTTAACCAGGACACAGCTAGCAAGGTTGCCTTGGAAATGTAGCTGCAGGTACCCTACTCCAGTTGTACATACAGAAGGATGGTACATTAACAGTCTGACCTCAGCCTAGTCCTTTGAAGAACTATGACTGGAACCATAGACTCTGAAGAGTGACTCCAGGCCAAAATCCTGTGTTTGATCTTTCAGACCTGACCACAGGTAACTGCAAAAGCTTAACGTGGCAGATCTCATAGAGGAGAGCTACTTTTCTCACACTAGACTTGGTGAACAGCAGAAAGGGAACTTAGTCCCTTTCTCCCCTTCCAGCCATGCTATTATTTATGTCTACATTCCCTTGAATTAGGATACTATGTTTTATTGACTATGTGGATGATAAACAAACTATGGATAGAATAAGAATTCCAGAATATTTAATTGTGCTCATGTGGAACCTTTGCCAGACCAAAAAATATTCATTTGAACAGAACAAAGGGATACCACATGGTTTAGAATCAGGAAAACTGTGTGCCAGCATTGTATACTTTCACCACATTTATTTAATCTGTATGCTGAGCAAATAATCTGAGCAGCTGGACTAAATAAAGAATAACACAGCATCAGAATTGAAGGAGGATTTTTTCACAACCTGATATGCAGAAGGCACAACTGCTCTTGCTGAAAGAAAGAAGACTTAAATCACTTACTGATGAACATCAAAGGCTATACTTTTCAATATGAATTACATTTTAGCATACAGGGAATAAAAATTCTCACAATAAACATCAGAATAAAAAAAGAAAATATGAAAGTTCTCAATGAAATCAAATTACACCAAAGTGGGACATAGAACAACGCTTTTGTGTACTATGTTATACAAATTGAGCTTTATGTCCTTGTGACCATGGTCCCAAGCCCACAGGCACAGTGACTCACTCCCTAAAAGTAGTTAGCTGTGGATAAGAAGTAATACTAATTTTGTTCCCTGTTAACTCTACACTGTGTATGGACATTTTTGTAGCACATACAAATATGCATGTAGGAATATCATCTGTGCAACCTACATATGGTTGTGGGCATATTCCTGTTTAACTACCTATACCTGATCTTCTTACCTGTCTACCTGTGTATCAACCTGTAGATTATTGTTTGCTGTTACTGATAATGTAGTACTGTGTATGTAATAGTATTTACTTTTATCATCTGTAGCTCTTGTGCACTTCTCTGTGTTTTCCTTTTCTTTAGTGATATTGTGTTGTTGTTGTTGTTGATGTTAGGTGCCGTCAAGTTGTCTCTGACTCATAGTGACACTATGCACAGCAGAATGAAGCACTGCCCGGTCCTGTGCCAGCTCCACGATCCTTGCTATACTTGAGCCCCTCCCCGCAGCCACTGTGTCAATCCATCTCATTGAGGGTCTTCCCCTCCTTCATTGACCCTCCACCTTACCAAGCATGACATGTTTCTGCAGTGAATGGTCCCTTCTGACAGCATGACCAAAGTAGGTGAGATGAAGTCTGGCCTTTCTCACTTCCAACCAGCACTCCAGCTGCACTTCCTCCCAGACAGATTTGTTAGATCTTTTAGCAGTCCATGGTACTTTTAGCATTCTTCACCAATACCACAACTCAAAAGCATCAACTCTTCTTCAGTCTTCCTTATTCATTGTCCAGCTCTCATATGCATATGAAGCAATTGAAAATACCGTAGCTTGTGTCAGGCATAACTTAGTCCTCAAGGATACATCTTTGCTCTTCAGTACTTGAAAGAGATCCTTTGCAGCTGATTTGCCAGTGTTATATGTCATCTGATGTTCTGACTACTGCTTCCATTGGCATCGATTGTAGAACCAAGCAATGTGAAGTCTTTGACAATTTCAATCTTTTCTCCCTTTATCATGATGTTGCTTATAGGTCCAGTTGTGAGGACTTTTGTTTTCTATATATTAAGATGTAATCCATATTGCAGACTGTATTCCTCAATCTTCATCAGTAAGTGCTTCAGGTCATCCTCAATTAAGCAAGCAAAGTTGTGTCGTCAGTGTATTTCAGGTTGTTAATGATTCTTCCTCCAATCCTGATGCCATGTTCTTCTTCATGTAGTCCAGCTTCTCAGATTATTTGCTCAGCATACAAATTGAATAAGTATGCTGAAAATATACAACCTGATGTACTCCCTTCTTGATTTTAAGATATTATATTAGTCATATACTTTTAGTTTTAAGATGGTGTCTTAAAACCTTCCAAGCAACTATCTAAAAGGCAACTATTGGTATTTCTTCATCTAAAACAAAAAGGAGAGAAGAAATTCAAAGATGTATGCAGACAATTAATCCAAATGACTAGTGGACCATGAGAACCTCAGCCAATACCACCCTGAGACCAAAAGAACTAGATGGTGCCCGACTACCACTGCCAACAACTTAGAACAGGATTAAAATTGGAGCTCCTGGATAGAGTGGGAGAAAAATGTGGAACAAAATTAAAAAAAAAAAAAAAATTAATAATACCAGGTTTATTGGTCAGATAGAGTCTGGTGAAACCCCTCAAGTCTATGGCCCCTGGAATTGGATTCACTCCTGTGGCTAACTTTCAGGCAAAAAAAATAGACAGGTCTATGAGATGAACAACTTCACCAGGGAATGCATTCCTTAGAAAAATCAACCATCAGAGTTCAGAATGACAGCATTTCACAGTGAGAAATCTAGGGAGGCAGGAACACATAGGTGGAAAGGACATAGGAAAAGGGTGACTACAGAGAGAAAGTGTGGGGAAAGTAATGGGCATTGTAATCAGGGTCACAAAACAAAATGTGCATAATTGTCAAATGTAAACCAAAACTACTTTGTAAAATTTCATGCAAATCATATTAAAAAATCAGAAAAAGAAATCAAACAACATTTTGCATTGAGCAAATCTGCTGCAAAAAAATAAATAAATAAATAAAATAAGGCACACCTGACCCATGCCATGGTTGCTAACCAGAAAGCTGGTGGTTCAAACCCACCAGCCACTCCTCAGAAGGAAGATTTGGCAATCTACTTCCATAGTGATACTGCCTTGGAAACTTGGTCGCTATGAGTTGGATCTGACTCAACGGCAATGAGTGATCATATATATATATATGCAAAAGCTAGCCAATGAATAAGGAAGACCAAAAAAGAATTGATGTCTTTGAATTATGGTGTTGGCAAAGAATACTGAAAATACCTTGGACTGTCCATAGAATGAACAAATCTGCCTTGGAAGAAGTATAGCCAGAACACCTCTTGGAAGTGAGGATGGAGAGAATTTTTCTCATGTACTTTGAATGTGTTATCAGGAGGGATCAGTCCCTGGAGAAGAACATCATGCCCTGATAAAGTAGAGGGTCAGTGAAAAAGAAGAAGACCTTCAGTAAGATGGATTGACACAGAAGCGACAACAATGGGCTCAAGCATAGCAACTATTGTGAGATGGTGCAGGACCTGGTGGTATTCTGGTCTGCTGTACCTAGGGTTGCTATGAGTTGGCACCCTCTTGGTAGCACCTAACAGCAACAGCAGGCTCCATTCAGAAACCTCCTTATGGGAAAGAGGGTTAGGCACTGTTCACACACTTGTGCTGAGACTTCCTTATGGTGAGAAGGGGAGCTGAAGGACACTGTGATTCAGTACTTTTCCACTCCTCGCTCTTTCTCCTCACCTTCCTTCAGTTTCCAGATCCATAAAATGGCAGAATCTTTTTGTTCTGGGCTCCTTTGAAATTGAAATTCTCTCATCTCTACTTCCCAGTCTGTGTTAATCCACTTAACCAGTACCCAAATCTATTTCTTGGGGGGAAAATGAAACATTAGAGGAGCTAGCACTTGTTCTTTTTTTTTTTTTTTTCTTTTGGGCCTCTTTATTACACTGTCCCAATAAGTGAATAGAAGCTCAATTATTACTTTCAGTTTGACTCTTTGTCCTAGGTGCTAGTTGACCACTTCAACACCTGGCAGCTCTTGACATCTTTTCTTTCTTTTTCTTTTCTTTTCTTTTTTTAAACGTTTTGGTTTATTCATTTACTTATGTATGTATGAACTTATTTTTATCTTGTTGAGAATATGCACAGCAAAGCATGCACCAATTCAACCTTTCCACATGTAAAATTCAGTGACACAGATTACATTCTTCAAGTTGTGGAACCATTTTCACTCTCTTTTTCTGGGTTGGTCTTCCTTCATGAACATAAACTCACTGCCTCCTAATGTTCATATCTAATCTTTCAAGTTGCTTTTGTCACTTTGATCCCATATAAATAGCTCTTAAAAGATTATAATTCTCAAGGCAGATAATTCTTACTAGTTAAGCTAGACTATTGTTTGGTATGACACCTTCTTAAGGCAAGGAGGTTAGCTGTCTTTGTCTCCATTTTCTGTAAGTGTTTGACTACAGCTACCCCTGGGGGGGGGTTAACCTCCCAGATATTGCCAGGTGAGACAGCACCCATCAAGCCATGGCAGTTCTCAGAAAAAATATGCAGCTGTGAGCTGTTAGTAATCGATGCTCTCAACAACTGGGTTATGAATGGACTGGATCATTATGCAAAAGGTGCCCATTTCTCTCTTACTCTGAAACAGGGCTTTGAACCAGTTCATTTGAGTTCAAATTGAAATTTGTACTTCCACCCCAGAGATACTGAATTAGAATCTACATTTTAACAAGGGATCTTGTTAAAGATCTCAGCAGGTGGTAGAACTGGAATGAACCCAAAAGTCTGTTGTGAAATGAATGGCATTGGAAGTTTTAGCCTAAGAATTTATAGATGAGGTGTATCATGTATTATATTATTTTCTCCAAAATATATATTGAAGTACTGATCCCTGTCCTTGTGGACATGATCTTGTTTAGAAATAGTCTTTTTGTTACATTAATGATGCCATAGATCCTAAACCTAATCAATTCTGAGTTATGAAAGGAGCAGAATAGACACAGAGACACACACAAGGGGGAGACAGACATTAACGAACTCCAAGGAACTACTGACAGGGAAAGACTCTGATTAGAGTAGGTACCCTGATTTGGACTTCTAGGCTCTTGAACCATGAGACAATAAATTTCTGTTCTTTAAAACCACCCATTTTGTTATTTTATTTTATTGTAAAGGCAGCACTAGGTAACCAGGACAAAACCAAACTCATTGCCTTAGAGTTTATTTGACTCATAATGACCCTTCCTTGGGCTTCTGAGGAGGGATCTCTATGGAAGAAGATTGTCCAGTCTTCCTTCCGAGGAGTGGCTGGTGGGTTTGAATCTCCAACCTTCTGGATAACATCCAAATGCCTTAGTCACTATGCCACCAGACCTCCCAACTAAGACAGAAGAATATATCAAATAATACTAGCTCAGATGCCTCAGAATTTGGGCCTGATGATCTGCTTCTGAAAGGTCACAGCCTTGCAAACCCTGTGGAGCAGTTCCACTCTGCACACATGAGGTCGCCATGTGTTGGGACTGACTTGATGGCAACTAACAACAACTGGTGTCTATAAATTCCTTGTCCTTGACATTTCAAATTCTATAAAAAAGGGAAAAGGGATATCAGATTTTAAGAAAATTTTAAATATAAAAAATTTACATTAAAGTAAAAATAAACTTTTTATTGAACATAGATTGCTTATAATGCAGAAAATTATAATGCAGAAAATCAAGCAAAACTGGAAGTTTTCCTAAAAAACATTGTCTTTGGAGATAATTAGCTACTTCGAAGGATTTTTCTATCATTCTGCCGATTTTCATCATTTACATAACTGTCACAACCTCCTCTTACCTTCACTGACTTAAGATTAGACTGAAAACTCAACTCTATCCTTAGTCTCATGACTTCAGCAAGATCATGTAGACTAATGCTGCTGAGTTCTGAAACAAATCATTCTTATTGCTTATCAGATAACCCCATCCTATATCTAAAGAAACTGCTTAAATTCAGTAGGAAAAAACAATATTCTTACAAGGTAGTGATTATCCATGATATGCTTCTCCGTGAAAACTTTCTACAAGTATTTGCTGATTTTTTTTTAATCTGCATGTATTATTACAACTGGAATAGATTTTAAATGTCACCCTATCAACTCTCTCGATTGGCAGAATGGAACCATTGAGGCTTAGGGAAATGCAATGATTTTTCCAAAATTTCCAGCCCAGTTAAGGGTAGGAAAAAAAAAAAAAAAAAAAACATCAATTCTCCTGTGAGGAAATTTAGTAGCCTTTCTATCACATGGGCTTTTTTTTTTTTTTTTGTATTTGTGCTGTTTAATTAGACTTGTGGTGGAATGCATTCCTCTAGGTGACCCTTTGGGAGCTCTGGTAGCATAGTGCCTAAGGCACTTGACTGCTAACCAGAAGGCTGGTGGTTCAAACCCACCAGCCACTCCTCGGAAGGAAGATGGGGCAATCTACTTCTGTAGTGATACTGCTTGGAACCCCAAAGAGGGGTCACTATGAGTTGGGTCCAACTCGACAGCACATAACAACAACAACATGTGACCCTTTGCCTTGGTTCTTTAGAAAACTGCTTGATTTTTCCCTCAAAACCTGAGGAGTTACTTTTGCCCTGATTTTCCACCTCTGAGGGTTTATAACATTTGTCCAGGTTAATTGACATTTCCTAGGTAAGTTGTAAACAACTTGGTTTGACACTTTTTGTTTGGTCCTGGGCTGCAACCTGTACTGTGATTGGTATTCACCTTGCAGGGATGGGTCAATAGACTAAATGAAATAAGTTGTTAGGCGTAGCCCAAGCCATGGTTTTTTCAATCGCCTCATATTCATAGGAGTTCATATCATAGGAGCTCTGGCAACTCCTAAATGCCTAAGGCATTTGACTGCCAACAGGAAGGCTGGCAGTTCAAACCCACCGGCCACTCCTTGGAAGGAAGATTGGGCAATCTATTTCTATAGTGATACTGCCTCGGAAACCCAAGCAGGGGTCGCTATGAGTTGGATTTGACTCGTCAACAGTGAGTTTGGTTGGGTTTGGTTTCATTTGCATACAAAAGCTGGACAGTGACTAAGGAAGACTGGAGGATTGATGGGTTTGAATTATGGTGTTGGTGAAGAGTACTGAATACACCATGGACTGCCAGAAGAATGAACAAATATGTCTTTGAAGAAATACAGCCAGAATGCTCCTCAGAAGTGAGGATTATGAGACTTTATCTCACATAGTTTAGATGTTATCAGGAAGGAATTGTTCCTAGAGAAGGACATGTGTGGTAAACAGTGAAAAAGAGGAAGACCTTCAATGAGATAGACTGACATGGTGGTTGCTTGATAGGCTCATAGAAAAAAGGTCTGTGAGGATGGCCCAGGACCAGGCAGTGTTTTGTACATAGAGTGGCTAGGAGTTGGAACCAACTCTACAACAACTAACAACAACAACAACAATCAAATGAAGTGTCTGTGACCTACTAATTTGAGTGTCTGTGGCCCTGGTGGGAGTGTCATGTTTTGATATTGACAAGAAGTTGGTGATTTTAAGCAGTCAGCCACACAGAGGTTTTAGAGACACAAAGAAGCAGGAAGGGAAGCTGCAGGAATAACAAAGAAGAAAGAAAAAGCAGAGAGAAATGTCTAAAAGAGTGAAGGGCTGTAACAGATGGTAGGGTCAAGAGAAGCATGTCCTGAGGGGGTCGATGGGAGTTTATTGTCAGGGGGCAGAGAGGAGCCTGTCTTCAGGGGTCTGAGTAGAGAGGCCTATCCAGTTGAAAGGCGCTGAGAGAGCTATCCTGCACTGAAGAAGAGAATTTACATGCTTCCTGACTGATCCTGAATTGTAGCCTGTTGATCCTAATTCCAAGATATGCCCTGTTCCTTAACAAACTACTTAATTCTAAGTATAGTTTGTGAGTTTTGTGTGGCCATTACAATGAATAATTAAACCCACAAGAGAAGTAAAGAATGCCTTAGAAGGGTTTGTTGGTGTCAGAATTTGTAAAAAGGTTAGAGAGTGGATATATGTCTGACCTCCACCTCATCATCAGCTTTGACTGATCTTGATTGACATTATCCCTTCTGACTTTGATGATACTATTACTACTAGTAATCCCATTTTAGAAAATGAGATTCTAAATTACTCATTATTGATTCACCTAAGGAATTCTGTTGGTGCAGTGCCTAAGGCATTTGACTGTTAACCAGAAGGTTGGCAGTTCAAACACACCAGTTGCTCTCTGTAAGGAAGAGCTATGTGTCATCATCTGTCTGAATTATAGCTAGCTTCAGAGAGGATTTGATTTGGCTTATGAAAAACAGGCAGAACACAATATGATTTTAAACAATTAATATATGAAATTAAAGAAAAGTGAATTTGGGAAAAATAACCTGAAACCATGATTGAAATTAATGAACAAAATGAATGTTGTGGAGCCTTTACACTGGTTAAAGATGGGACATTAATTGAGATCTGAAATTTCTAGTCCAAAAAGCTGATTCATATGGTCACATTAATGTGGAGCATGTTACTGGATCATTGGTTACACAGATCACAGTAATAATGTGATAAAAATAATACCTATTTCTCAAGAGAGTAGTCGATACTTTATGATAAAATTTGTAAACTATTTTTTTGAAGAAAATGGTATCTCTCCAAAGAAACAAATTGCAAATAAAATCAGCTTGGTGACATTGCTCTTTTTTGACCATATGTTCTGTTAGAATCCAACAAGAAATTAATTGAATAAAAAAACTAATTTCTTTTTTGGGTCTTAGTTTTACAAAATTATATTTAGATATTTTGTATAATTACAATTTAAAACACAAGTACAATTAAAAGCTGGACTTACTATATTTATACCAGTACAATAGGTATGATCTTATTTAAAGCAACAGTTGTTGTTGTTATGTGCTATCGAGTTGGACCCGACTCATAGCGACCCCTCCTTGGGTTTCTGAGGCAGTATCACTACAGAAGTAGATTGCCCCATCTTCCTTCCGAGGAGGGGCTAGTGGGCTTGAACCACAAGCCTTCTGGTTAGCAGTCAAATGCCTTAGGCACTATGCTACCAGTAGGTAGTAAAATTGTTGCCCCACAATATCATTTTGTCACAGGAGCCTGAAATTCTGTCATTTTAAAATGAGGAGCCTGAGGTATGTGATAACACTCTGCAGTGGTAAAGAATACCCAAAGTCTGAAAGATTAGAGATTAGTCCTGTGATCACAGCTAATAGTCATTTAAAGACAATAGAACTTTAGGAATAAGCCCAAACTATTCACTTAAACTCTACTTATTTCTTTAATCATTCTTTGAAAATAATTTAGTATGCCTCCAATAATGATTAAGAAATTTATGCATACGGAGATGGAAATTATACAACTCTGATTAGATTCTTACCATGTCTAGGTCAAGTCCATTAGTGTTACATAAATGGAGAGAATGTTGATAGTTATTCATTGTGAAGACATCACTGACCGATGAAAGCAAAAAATTTTAGCTTTGATCACTCAGAAAGCCAATTTTATCATTCTACCAAGAGGTTTCTTCAAACCAGCCATACTATGAGTACTTTATGTGCTGGCCACTCATTTCCATGGAACCCAGGTTCATTTTCAGTTCAGATTGGGTTTTATTTTGTTTGTTTTTGAAAGTTGTTTACTTTTTTCACATTTCAGTTTAAAAGTCCTTTTCATCAGGTATTCAAATTTCCTGTCAAATACATTCATCCTAGCAGTAGCATCTTAGGGTAGGTGTTACCTAGTGACTCATGATGTCATCCCCCACCATGGACCTCCTCCTGTACCAGACCATATAGAATCCTTAGTAATGTTTATTAACAATTTAAATCATAGACTAATATGTGGTATGTATTTATTCACATTTGTTGTTGTTGTTATTTGCCGTGGAGTCCAACCCAACTCATAGTGATCTCTCCTTGGGTTTCCGAGTCAGTATCACTACAGAAGTAGATTGTCCAACCTTCTTTCCAAGGAGTGGCTGGTGGGTTTGAACTGCCAGCCTCTGGTTAGCAGTCAAATGCCTTAGGTACTACGCTATCAGAGTTCCTTATTCACATTTATATAGTTGTGAATTGCTTAAATGTAATCTTTCTTAGATTAGATGAATACTGACAACAAAATTGTTTTGTAAAACCTTTCTACATTGAAATACAAAATTATTTGTTTCCTTATTAGTAACTGAGCACATGACTTTTTGATTTTTCACCTTTTTCTTTAATTACTACTTCATTCTCAAAACAAGTTATTTATATAGGTTCACGAAAACTAATTACTACCATATCATAGCTAAATCATCAGAAAATTTGGCACAATCAGTGACTATAAAAACACCAGCACCAAAGGAAACAAGAGCTCATCATGCTTGTAGTGTGTGCAGATGAAACCAAGTGATTTGAAGTATCATTATAACTGGATAATAATGATAGCATTGATTGCAGTGCATTAGAAGATTCAAAAAGTAAATTAGTATACAGTTTTAGCCTTGTAGATATATTGATACATGTAAGCTGGGCTCACAAAAATATTTTTGATGTTATAACTAACTACAGGGATATTTTTATTTTAAAAAAATGCATTTTTGCTGAAACATTGCATAAGAATTTTATAGGCAGCATTTTTACATCACCCTCTCTGACAGTGTCATCTAGTGTGATCTATACTCCCTACACCTCTTAATGTTACCACTCCTCCCTAGATTTCATGATATGGACTATACCATTCAATAGCCTCTCATTTTGGAATCATAAAGACATGAAAATTAAATTCCAATTTTAATATTAACCTTATAGAAAAATTTTCATTTCCTAGGAGAGACAAAGTAAAGGCAAAAATGTCCTTGTGTCCCAAGACATTAGTTCTGCCCAAGATTTCAATCCCCTAATGTTTCAAGTTCATTTTGGTAATAGAGTTCATTTCCACATATAAGTAGACATGGGAAGTTTCAGTGAGTTAGGTAGGACTTGGAATGGTTTCTGCTGCATATCAGATACTTATAGTGAGAATATTGCCCATTTTCTAAGTCTATGCATTGTCCCTTCTCCACCATTCCTCGGAATATCTTCAATAACAGTATTCTGCTA
Source organism: Orycteropus afer afer (assembly GCF_000298275.1). Taxonomy (NCBI): domain Eukaryota; kingdom Metazoa; phylum Chordata; class Mammalia; order Tubulidentata; family Orycteropodidae; genus Orycteropus; species Orycteropus afer. The sequence continues at coordinate 2,526,990 of NW_006921695.1, read as the reverse complement.
TCTGTTTAGAGACAAGAATCATCAACCTTTCCTTATCAAGTTGTCCTTTTTGTTCCATGTGTCTTTGGATTCTACTTGTTTAAGTAGCTCTTGGAATCATCCTCCTTGAAAAGACAAGTTTACCTATTCTACTGCTAAACATAGGTTTCCACTTACTGAATCCTTGAAAATGCTCTTGATTTTGTTTACCTTTTTTCTATTTGGCATCCTTATTTGATTATTTCTTTTTTCTTTCTGTCCAAGTAATGATTATTTTTACTAATGACTTAGAGAAAGTAGAGGTTATCCTTAAACTTTTCACCTTGTGTTCAACAGATGGTTTAGAAAATATTTCAATAAAGATGTCAAACACAGTATATATCAGCATGTTTCCAGAATGGTTCTTTATGTGTCCAAACTATAATCTTCTTTGCTACCCTGTACACACACACACACACACACACAGACATCCTTTATTTCCTATCTTCAAACCCCAGAAAATCAGAACAAATTTATATAGAAAACCATGTTTTTAACACCTATTCTACTCTCATTGCACATACCAGGAAAGATTCTCAGAAAAAGAATCAAAAAGTCAGCCTGTCATTCCAATCTGATGAATCTCTGCTAATTAGGAAAAATGTGAAGTGTCTCCATACCTCCTTTCTGTGATCAGCAGGTATTCAAAGATCCATGAACCAAGCAACTTTAAATCATACAGTCACATTTCTGTATTTCTTATCATAGAATCCCAGGCTCACAAGGGAACTTGTGTTTATATGAAAACAATGCAATATAAGTCAATGAACATGAAAGTAAGGCCTTTATAGACACATGTTCAAATCATAGGTTTAGTTACTATATAAGCCAGAATCATAGCAAGAAAAGATGGCACAAGCTGAGTAATATGGGGAGAGTTTAATAAAGGTGTGGCTTACAAAAGTGGAGACAGGATTTTGGAATCTAATGAGAGAAGTGTTGTATCCTGGAACTACAAGTACAGAGAGGTGTCACTTCTAGAACATAAGGGCAAGAGTAAGAAGTAGTGACTGGAACTAATGTATGGAGAGGGTGTTCTTGAAAAAAGAAGAAAAAGAAAGAAAAAGAAAAAACTGTGCACTCAGTAGAGGAAAGCATCTAATATGCAGGGAATGAGTTTAAGGAATACATATCCTAAATTCTGTCTTTTATTTCTGTCTCCTATTGGTTGAACCCAACCAGAATCTAGAAGACAGGGAATCTAGGTAGTCTCCTGGGGATAGAACTGACGAGGGTAGAAAGAGGATTTGAAGATAGAAAATGAAAAATATCCAGCACAGTCCCTAAACCTGAAAATGATAACCATGGGAGGCAACATGGTGGGTACAATAGATTTAACACTCACATCTTTCAGTCCAAAGCAGAAAATGTGAGCTCTAGAAAGTCATTCTAGAAGTCTCATGCTACAAACGGTCTCATTAGGACTTAACTTGTATTATTTATCATCATACTCTTATATCACCTCTCAAATAATTTGTCTTTGTACTGACCATATGGTTTCGCACAGTCATTCACTTAAGTAATCTACAGTAAACTCTTACAGAAAGAACTCTGGGAGCACAATGGTTAAGTGTTCTGCTATTCACCAAAAGACAGTTTGAACCCACCCATAATCACCTCAGGAGAAAGACCTGGCAATCACTCCTATAAAGATTACAGTTTAGAAAAAACTCCATAGGCCAGTTCTACTCTGCCACTATGAGTCAAAATGGACTCCATGGCTAACAACAACAACAAACTCATGGAGTCACTGAGTAGCTTGCTCTTCTGTTCCCTATCACTTGTCTTAAGCCTTTATCTTGTATGAGTTTCTATAAGCAGGGTTCAAAATAGAACAGTTTTGTATCAGTGTGCAATGATATGCCAGATATAGACAGATATTATAAATGTGGATTGCTTCCAAGTCCAAGAGAAATGGGGTCAGCAGCAACTCACCTCTGTCAAATGAATTCATTTAGAAAAATCTCTTTGTATAGTGTATAGTTTTGCTATGACACTATCTCATGGAATTAAAATGAAATGGGTGGAAACACTCAGTTGTGTTGTTGTTGTTAAGTGTCATCGAGTCGTTTCCGACTCATAGCGACCCCATGCACAGCAGAATGAAACACTGCCCGATCCCACACCAGCCCCACAATCCCTGCTGTACTTGAGCCCATCGTTGCAGCCACCATGTCAATTCATCTCATTGAAGGCCTCCCCCTCTTTTGTCGACCCTCCACCCTACCAAGCATGACATCCTTCTCCAGGGAATGGTCCCTTC
>NW_006921695.1:2516668-2520899 GCF_000298275.1 Orycteropus afer afer | reverse complement strand
GGAATCTACTGTGAGCAGCTGAGTAGCTGCCTTAGGGATGTGGTCTGCTTCCTGTATATAAGTAGAAGTCCTGGAGAATGGTCTCTAGCTTATGGCACACTTGGACCCTGCATGTAGCTGTGTCATTATTAAGCAGCCTGCCATGCTTTGCTGACCTTGGGGACTTACAATGGACTTGAATTAATGGCCTGCCATGAGATTTGGTAACATTGGGACTGTGCCATTTTATTTGTCAACCTTGGGCTTGTTAGCCTCAGCAGCCAGTAGCTGTCTGAGTGAAGAGATTTGTGTAGCTTCAGTGGGCTGGGAGCAAGAGGCAGAGCTGAAGCTCAAGGTTGAGGGGCTTTCACACAGCCCTTAGAGCCTGTCACTTTGAACTTGGACTTCTAGCTTCCTGAACTGTAAGAGAATAAATTCCTGTTTGTTAAGGCCATCCCATTTGTGGTATATTCTTGTCAGAGTGGCATTAGGTAACCAGAACAGCATCCAAGAAAAGAGTTTATCTTTCTCTTTAAATTTTCAATATCTGGGATGATCTATGGGGAGGAGGGGGGACTCTGTATTGGATAATGCAAAAAAGGCTACACATAACCACACAGCTGTATTAGTTTTTAGGCACAGAAGCAAACTCTTTATATTCTAGCAGCTAATTAAGATAAAGATTTGCTTGGCATGCAATATTGCTTCCTCAACATCTTTTGTATTGAAGTCACTCTGCCTTTTAGAGCATCCTACATTTTAGTCACTGACCCATAAAGTACAAATGAAAGCTGATAAAAGGATAACAACATGCATTCTGAATAACGTGCTGGGAAATGCTCAGGCTTGAAAGGTATTTTAATAATAATTCAACATAAAGACTAGAGAAGTGCAAAGAGAAAAAAAAAATTGAATTATACATCTCCTCTTGCTATAATTTAAAGACATTTGGGGCTAAATTTAAACCCTTTGGGATGTTGTATCTTGCTGTTTTTGAGCCAGCAACATGAAAGATATTAATACTAAAACTCAATTAATGATGACATATTTCTTTACTTCACATTGTGCTCATAACAACTATCATTTATATATCTCAACACCATATTTTAAAAGCTCCCTTCATTTAAAAATAAACCATACAAAGTAAAGGTAATTTAAACTAGTTTTATGAGGCAACTATTATCTTTTTTTTTGATAAGGTTTTTCTTTCTTTTTTTCTTTTTGTACAGCCTTTTGGTCAATATCTCACTTAACATATATTTTTTGTCCTATCTGTACTGTACCTAATGCCAGCATACCTTACTAATGAATCCATCTATTTGTTTCTGGACAGTTTTTCAAACTTTCTTTCTTTTTTTTTTTTTAATTTAAGATAACACATTAAATAAGGAAGATGTAATCTTTTTAATGTTGTTGTTATGTGCCCTCCAGTCGGCCCTGGCTCATAGCGACCCCTCCTTGGGTTGCCGACGCAGTATCACTATGGAAGTAGATTGCCCAACCTTCCTTCCAAGGAGTTCAAACTCACCAGCCTTCTGGTTAGCTCTGGTAGCATAGTGCCTAAGGCACTTGATTGCTAATCAGAACACTGGCGGTTCAAACTCACCAGCCACTCCTGGGAATGAAAATGGGGCAATCTACTTCCGTAGTGATACTGCCTTGGAAACCCAAGGAGGGATCACTATGAGTCGGGTCTGACTCCATGGCACACAACCTTTTTAAATATCTTGTTTGAGTAGTTTCCCCTAACTTGAGAAATAAAGCATATTTACTAGTTAGGTTTTGGGATCTTATTACCAGCATTCTTGGTACTCTGCTTCTCATTACATTCAAGGGAGATGCCCTTTTAGTTATTAATTTAGTTACATATGAGACTATATATAACTCTACATTAGCAAACATTAGAATCACACTAAAATGAAATCCTCAAAAGAAAGGCATTTAAAACTTTCAATGCTTTTATTATTTTTTGTGTTAAACTGCTTGATCAATACTTTTAAAAATGGTAAAGTGTCAACCTGTAACTGTAAACCTAGCTGCCCATCAAGGATTCAAGTTATAAATGAAGCCATTCCAGGAAGTAAAAAGTTAACAAGAATAACAATAACTATGGTTCCAGTCATACTTTCATCTACCAATGGACTATCTTCTGGTTACTAAGAGGGCTGTCCATCATAATTGATTCTGAGTCAATCAACCTGATTCCATGTTGTCTAACATAATATAAATGGTTTCAACTTGGAAATTCACAAAGAGAAAAACACAAATAAACCAAGAACTTCTAAGAATAACGGTAATGAAAGTAAGCAAACAAATGCAAATTAAACCAAGATAAAATTATTGATTAGTAAATTGCCATTGATCTTTTTTATTTGTTATATTATCTTACAAGTCATTGAGAATTAAGTTCAGTCATCAATTTAAATCTTTTTTTTTCTTTTAAACATCAGTTTCTATATTTCCAGTTACTATATTTTCAACTTTACTGATGAATCTCTGCATCCATTGTGCTTTTAAGCCCATCTAATGAATTGTTCAAATACAATTTTTGGATATATTTGTTATTTGTTTTATATTCTATTTCTAATCTCATTACGTTCATATTTTTCTTTTAACTAATTCTCTATATTAAACATATTTATATGAACTCTTTAAGGTCTTTGTCATTTAACTTCATCATCTTTGTCATTTCTGCATCTTCTTCTATTGCCTGGATGTAACGTGGGTTACATTTTTTCTTTTTGTGTATACATATCCAGTAATTTTGGACCTCATGAATTGCATATGGTTGAATGTTGGATTTTGTAATCTTCCTTTCAAAAGTGTTAAACTTTGTTCTGTGAAATATTTACATTAATTGCATAACAGCTTGTTCTTTACATAGTTTGTTGTGAAGCTTTGTGAGAATATGTAGAGAATATGTGAGAATATGTAGCCTTTATTGTAGAGCTGTTTTAGCCACCATATTATGGTCCTCACTGTATGTGCCCGGTGTCCAGTGAGAGCACACATTCTGTCTGATTGAAATATGAAATATTTTCCATTCCTTTATGAGATCTAGAAACTGTTCAGATTACATCTCCTAGGTTATTTTTTCCCTAACTTCGTGATGTTTCACTCTGCAAATATGAGTCTTGACATTCAGTAGTAGAATCATGGAGATTCCTCTGTAGATTTCTGGAGCACTTTCTCCATGTCATTCTTTTCTCCTTGGTATTCTTTCTTAAAAATTGTAGCTACTTCATTCTTTCAAAGCTAGGTTTGTTGCTGTTGTTAGGTGTTGTTGAATTGGTTCCAACTCCTAACAACTCTTTTCAATCCATCTTTATAATCATTGCTATGCTTGAGCCCATCATTGCAGCCACTGTGTCAAACTATTTCTTTAAGGGTTTTCCCCTTTTTTCCTGACCACCTTTTTGGTAGAAAACTGGGCTAGATCTCCTCAACTAAGGACAACGATTCTCTGCTTGTGATTCTATTCAGTGAACCATGATCCTCAACGTACTTCCATGCACATCTTCAAACTCACCTCTTTTCTTTTTCATCCCATGCATCATATAGTTCTGTGCAGCCTGTTTTCTAAATCTGAAAAAAATTACTTTAGACATACCACTTTTGTCCAGTGTTCTAATGGTTTATAGAAGGATGAAAATTGCTCTAACATGAACATAATAAGAAACTTAATATGTATTTTCATAAATAGATTTTTTTTCTTTTTATGATTAGTGTTCTTTTGTCCTGTTTACATCAAAATCATGATCATAATCAGTTAAGTTTTGCTATAATGTCATTATTGTTCTACTTATAACAATTAGATCTCCAATCCATTTGGAAAATATCTTTTGTACGTGGTATGACTTAGGGGTTAAGATAAACTTCTCCCTACGAATGTCTAAATGGCTTAGCACTATTTACTATAAACACTCTCCTTTCATTAACACACTACTATGATTCTTTTTCCCAATGCTGCATTGGGAAAGTCAACTGCGAAGGAACTGTATCAAGTGCTGAAGAGCAAGGATATCTCCTTGAGGACTAAGGTGCACCTGACACAAGCCGTGATATTTCCAATCGCCTGGTATGCACAGTGAGAGCTGGACAATGAATAAGGAAGACTGAAGAAGAGTTGATGCTTTTGAGTTGTGGTGCTGGCGAAGAATGTTGAAAGTACTATGGACTGCTAAAAGAACTAACAGATCTGTCCTGGAGGAAGTGCAGCCAGAATGCTCCTTGGAAGCAAGAATGGCCAGAC
>NW_006921695.1:2506237-2515943 GCF_000298275.1 Orycteropus afer afer | reverse complement strand
GAGGGGTCGCTATGAGTCAGATTCAACTCCATGACAGGGAGTTTGGATTTTTTCGTTATAATAATCTATATAGGTAGAAAAGATTTTACCTGTGTTTGTCAAGATAGTCTTGGAAATTCTAGCCTCTTTGCATATATTACTGCATTTTAAATTCAGCCTCGTGATTTAAAAAGAAAAAAAAAATTATTATGATTTGGGTGAAAGTTTACAGAGCAAATTTATTTTCCATACAGAAGTTCACAAGCACTGTCTCATGACATTGACTGTAATTTCCCACAATGCAACAGCTTTCTTCCCAATTCCTCTCAATAGTTACTTCTTCCCTTTGTCCTTCCCTGCCATGCATTTCTGCCCCACAAGCTGTCTCCTTTTGCATACACTGACCTTCAATTCTCCCATGATTGATCTCTCCAAGGAATGTATCTACCTAATGTAAATGTTCGGCTCATATGCCTGTCTTTTGTTTGGCTGGAAGCCACAGGAGTGGGTTCAATTCCAGACCCAAAAGGCACCTAGGGGCCATAATCTCAGGGGTTCTACTAGGCTCTACCAAACAAGCAAACATGGTCCCCCCTTTTTTTTAAATGATTTTGAATTTTGTTCCACATTTTTCTCCCATTCTATCCAGGTTTTCCTACACAGATGTCCCTCTGAATGGTTGATAGTGGTAGCCAGGCAACTTCTAGTTCTTCTGGTCTCATAGTCATTTAGGCTGAGGATCACATGGTGTATCAGTCCCTTGGACTAATTGTTTCTATGTGTCTTTGGTTTTCTTCATTCTTCTTTGCTCTGGATTAGGAGAGACCCGATGTTGCATCTAGATGGCTGCTTGCAAGCCTTTAAGATCCCACTCACTACCCACCAAAGAAGGATGTAGAACAATGTTTTTGTGTAGTATGTAATGCCTATTGAGCATGATGTCCCCTGAGACCATGGTCTCGAGCCCACAGGTCCAACTACTCACTCCCTCTGGGTAGCTGGCTGTGGCCAATAAGTGACTACAACTTTGTCAGCTCTACTATATACCTGGAAATTCTTATAGAACATACAAATACACTTGTGAAACATTGCCAGTCGTATACATGGTCATGGACACACTCCCCGTGCATGGAAGTACCTAATAGTTTTGCCCATCTATCTGCCAATAGATAAATGTTTGCCATACGGACATTGCAGTACTGTGCAAAAGGGTTCATCTTTGTTGTCTGTACCTCCCATGCACTTCTCTATGTCTTCCTCAATGCCACTGTGTTGATCATTCACATTTGGTGCATTGCTTTTCCCTTCACCCAAATCAATAGTTGTCTCTACCTATCCAGCAGTATTCCCTTCCATCCCCTCCCACCCCTGGTAACCAATTAAGAAAGTTTCCTTTCATATATAAACATTTCCTTGACTTTTTACAATAATGGACTAATACAGTGTTTGTTCTTCTGTGATTGACTTATTTCACTCGACATAATGTCCTCCAAGTTCATCCACGTTATGCAATGTTTTGCAGATTCTACCTTATTCTTTAGGGTTGCATAGTATTCTGTTATGTGTATGTACCATAGTTTGGTTATCCGTTCTTCAGTTGATAGACACCTAGGTTGTTTCCATCTTTTGGCTATTGTAAATAGTGCTGTGATGAATATGAGTGTGCATATATCTGTTCTTGTCTTGGCTCTCACTTCTTTAGGATATATACCTAGTATTGGAATGGCTGGGTCAAATGGTATTTCTAATTCCAACTTTTTAAGGGATCGCCATACTGCTTTCCACAGTGGTTGTGTCATTTGACAGTCCCACCAGCAGTATATGAGAGTCCCAAACTCTCTGCATCCTTGCCAGCATTTGTTATTTTCTGTCTTGTTGAACTTTGACTAGTTCTGGGGCAAGATGGTATCTCGTTGTTTGATTTGCACTTTTCTAATGGCTAATGATCTTGAGCATTTCTTCATGTGTTTCTTGGCTACCTGAATATCCTCTTTGATGGGGTTTCTATTCATGTCTTCTGCTCATATTTTAATTGGATTACTTGTCTTTTTGCTGTTGAGGTGTTGGAGTTTTCTATACATTTTAGAGATGAGTCCCTTGTCAGATATCTCATTGCCAAATATTTTTTTTCCCAATCTGTAAGTTCTCTTTTGATTCTTTTGGAGAAGTCTTTGGAAGCACTTTGAAATTCAATTTTCAGTAGGTCTCATTCATTGAATTTATCTTCTGCTGTTTGTGCATTTTGGGTTATGTTTGATAGTCTATTTATGTCACATAGTAGAGCCCCTAAATTTGACCCTGGTTTTTCCTTGAGGAACTTTATAATTTTAGGTTTCACATTTAAGTATTTGATCCATCGGGAGTTAGTTTTTGTGTATGGTGTGTGGTATGGATCTTGTTTCATTTTTCTGCAAATGGATATCCAGTTTTGCCAACACCATTTGTTAAATAGACAATATGTTCCCCATTTAATGGATTTCAGCCCTTTGTCAAACATCAGCTGACTATAGGTCAATGGATCTATTTCTGGGTTCTCAATTCTATGCCATTGTTCTATGTGTGTGTCATTATACTGGTACTAGGCAGTTTTGACTACTGTGGCTATATAGTAGGTTTTGAAATCCAGGAGTGTGAGACCTCCTACTTCATTGTTCTTCTTCTTCAAGAGTGCTTTGCTTATCCGAGATCTCTTTTCTTTCCATATAAAGTTAGTGATTGGGTTTACCATATCCTTAAAGAATGTTGATGGGATCTGGATTGGGATTACACTGAATGTAGAGATAGCTTTGGGTAGAATCGACATTTTCACAATGTCCAATTTTCCTATTCATGAGCATGGTATGTTCTTCCATTTATGTGGCTCTCTTAACGGTTTCTTGAAGTAATCTTCTGTAGTTTTGTAGGTCTTTTTGTATCACTGGTAAGATTTATTTCCAAGTATTTAATTTTTTTGTTATCTGTTGTAAATTGTATTAATTTCCTTCTTTTTCAGCAATCTCTTTGCTGGTGTAGAGGAATGAAACTGATTGTTGGATGTTGATCTCATATCCTACCTCAATGCTAAATCTCTTAATTAGTACCAGTAATTTTTTTTTAACTGAATCTCTAGAGTTTTCGAAGTATAGTATCATTGTTATTGTTGTTGTTGTTGTTTTTTGCCGTCAAGTCGGCCCTGACTCATAGCGACCCCTCTTTGGGTTTCCGAGGCAGTATCACTACGGAAGTAGGATTGCCCAACCTTCCTTCTGAGGAGTGGCTGGTATCGTATTATCAGTAAATAGGGATAGTTTGACTTCTTTGTTACCAATTTGGATGCCTTTGATATCCCTTTCTTGCCTTATTGCCCTGGCTAGGACTTTCAACACAGTGTTGAATAAAAGTGGTGACAGCGGGCATCATTTTCTGGTTCCTGTTTGCAAGGGGAATGGTTTCAGTCTCTCTCCATGGAGAATAATGTTGATTGTTGGTTTGGCACATATGCCATTTATTATGTTGAGTAATGACTCTTCTATTCCTATCTTGCTGAGAATTTTGATCAAGAATGGGTGTTAGATTTTATCAAATGCATTTTCTGCATCAATTGATATGATCATATGATTCTTTTCCTTTGTTTTATTTATAAGATGGGTGACAATTATTTTTCTAATGTTGAACCATACTTCCATACCTGATATGAACCCCACTTCTCTCTCAAAACTCTCATTGCCATCAAGTTGGATCAGACTCATAGCTACTCCTCCTTGGGATTCTGAGGCATAATCTCTACAGAAGTAGATCGCTCAACCTTCCTTCCAAGGAGTGGCTGGTGGGTTTGAACTGCCAGCCTTCTGGTTAACAGTCAAGTGCCTTAGGCACTGTGTCACCAGAATCCCACTTGGTTATAATGATTTCTTTTTTAGATATGCTGTTGGAGTCTATTGGCTAGGATTTTGTTGAAGATTTTTGCATCTGTATTCATGAGGGATATTGGGCTGTAGTTTTCTTTTTTTAGTGATGTCTTTGCCTGATTTTGCTAACAAGGTTATGCTTGCTTCATAAAATGAATTTGGGAGGATTCCGTCCTTTTCTATGTTCTGGAATAGTTTGAGCAGGATTGGGGTCAGTTCTTTTGTGAATGTTTGGTCAAATTCTCTGTTGAAACCATCTGAGCCAGACATTTTATTTATTTATTTATTGGTAATTTTTAATGACCTGTTCAATTTCTTCTTTTGTTATGGGTCAATTAAACTTTTCCACCTCAGTCTGTGTTAGTTTAGATAAGCCATGTACTTCTAGAATTCTGTCCATTTCTTCTAGATTTTCAAATTTATTGGAGTACAGTTCTTCATAGTATCCTGACATGATTCTTTTTTATTTCAGTTGGTTCTATTGTGATGCAGCCCATTTTGTTTTTTATTTATGTTGTTTGTATTCTCTCCCCCTTTTCCTTTGTTAAATTTGCCAGTGGTTCCTCAATTTTATGAATCTTTTCAAAAAAACAACTTGTAGTATTGTTGAATTTTTCTATTGCCTTTCTATTTTCTGTTTCATTGATTTTTGTTCAAATCTTTATTTCCTTTCTTATGGTGACTGTAGTCTTTTCTTGCAGTTCTGTTTCTAATTGTCAGAGATGATGGTTGAAGGTGTTGATTTTGGCTTTTTCTTCTTTCTTTGATGTGTGCATTTATTGTGATAAACTGGCCTCTGATCACTGGTTTTGCTGTTCTCAAATATTTCGGTATGTTGTATTTTCATTCTTGTTTGACTCAAGGAATTTTTCATTTTTATTTATTTTTTTCTTCTGTTACCCAGTCATTCTTAAAAAGGGTGTTAAGTTTCCATATTTGCTCTTTTTCCATTGATCTTCCTAATTTTTATTTCTAATTTGAAAGCATTATAATCTCAGAGGATGCTTTTTTTTTTTCCCCCCTAATGTTTTCAAATTTATTAAGGCTTGTTTTATGGCCTATTATATGGTCTATCCTAGAGAATGTTCCATGTGCACTGGGAAAGGATATACATTGTGCTGTTGTTGGGTCAAGTGCTCTGTAGATGTCTAAAAGATCAAGTTGGTGGATTGTATTGTTTAGTTCTTCTGCATCGTGGAGTTTCTTTCCAGTTGTTCTATCTTTCATTGAAAATGGTATATTAAAGTCTCTTACTATGACTGTGGAGTCATCTCTTTGTTTTTTCAATTGTGTTAAAGTCTGATTTATGTATTGTGGGGCTATTTCATTGGGTCCATAGATATTTAGTGTGGTTATAACTTCTTGTTCAATTGATCCTTTAATCATTATATAATGTCCTTCCTTATCTCATTTGGTGGTTTTTGTCTTAAAGTTGATTTTACCAGAAATTAATGTCACCACTCCTCCTCTTTTTGGGTTGCCACTTGCTTGATATATGTTTTTCCCACCTTTGATTTTTAGTCTGTTTTTTGTCTTTCCAAGGTGTGTTTCTTGTACACAGAATATTTATAGGTTATGTTTTCTTATCCATTCTATTGAGTGGTGCATTTAATCCATTTACATTCAGTATAATTATTGACAAGTATGACTTTGTTGCTGTCATTTTATTGTATTTTTTCATAGTGTTTTTGTGTCCCATATAATTTTCTTTATTCCATATCATTTTCTGTGCTAAGCTCATTTTGTTTGTGAATCATGTTATCATTCCTTCTTGCTCTTGTTTCAATATTTGCTAAATATTTGTGATTGTCCTCTTTTTTACTGTGATGTGAAAGTTTATCTTTTTTCTTTGAGGTTACCCTGTGATTCCTAATTTTAACGCAATGTTTAAAACAGTCCATTTTATCTTGCAACTCTTTTGACTTCCTCACCAATTAGAAGTTCTGTAACTACACTGTTTTTTTCCCTCTTTTTGGTTTGTAGTTGTCCTCATTTGTCAACTGATGTCTCTGATTCCTTGTTTACAATCTTGTGATCTTATTTTACTTTGAATATTTCCATAACTGTGTTGGTTTCTGGGTTATGTCATCATGTGTATTAATATTTGTTTTTTTGCTATTATTGGTTTTCTGTTCAAAGGACTCCCTTTAGTATCTTTTGCAAAGTTGTTCTGGTTTTAACAAATTCCTTTAATTTCTGCTTATCTTGAAAGCTCCTAATTTCACCATCATATTTGAGGGAAAATTTTTCTGGGTATATAATTTTTGATTGAACATTTTTGTCTTCTGGGTTTTATATATATACCATCCCATTGCCTTCTCGCTTACATGGCTTTTGCTGAGTAATCAGTGTTTAGTCTTATTAGTTGCCCTTTGTAGGTAACTTTTCATTTCTCCCATGCTATTTTCAGGATTCTTTCTTTGTCTTGGTTTTGGTGAGTTCAATGATGATATGTCTTGGTGATTTTCTTTTGGAGTCTATCCTGTTTGGGGTTTGTTGGACTCCTGAATGGATATATTCTCATCTTTCATCATATCAGGGAAGTTCTCTTTCAACAAATCTTGGTCAATTTTCTCAGTGGTTTTATTTTTCTCTTCCTGTTCTGGAATTCCAATGACACATAGGATATTCTTTTTGATGATATCCCACATGAGTCTTAAGCTTTCTTCATTTTGTTTTTATCTTTTTTCTGATTGATTCCTTTCCAAAGAAGTATTGAGGTATTTATCTGCAATCTCAGTAATTCTGTCTTCCATTGATCCAATTCTCCTCCTTTGTCTTTTCAAAGTGTTATCTATTTCTGAAAATTTAGTATCAATCTTCTGGATTTCTAGCTACAGATTTTGTATTATTTCTAATTTTTCATTAGTTTTGTCATTTTGTTCTTGTATTTTCTTCCAAAATGGTTCTAGGTTTTTTTTTCTGTGTTTTCTTTAATTTTGTCAGTGTTTTCCTGTCTCTCAATCCTTTGAAGGTATCTAAATATAATTATTTTGAATTCCTTATCAGAGAGTTCCAATGCTGCTTCTTCCTCAGGGATGTGTTCTGGTTGTGTATCCTGTTCCTCATTTCTACTGCTTTATCTTGCTTCTTTGTGTGGACTATGATGCTCTGTTGTCTTCAAGACATTGTGACTTTGTTGTATTTATATTTAACTGGTGATTATATGTTGGAGTGATGCACCCAAGATTTTTATTTTTATTTTTTTATTTGTTTTGATGTATCTGAGTAAGAAGGGTACTGTGCTCCTGTATTCACTAGTTGACAGCCCTTATGCACTCACCACCTGTCTCCTGGTGGTGTGATAGAGCATGAGAGTGGCTTCACAGATCTCTGTTAACTGTTTGTGGACAGCAGGTAAGGGTGAGTCAGACTCTTTTTGGTGGTAGTGTATCATTGGCCAGTTGGTGTAGAAGGAAGTGGTGGTTCTCACTCAGTAAGTGGAGCTGCAGGAGGTGTGTGTGTGGTTGGTTTGTATGGGCATGATTGCTGTCTCCCACTCAGTCAGACAAAAACAACAATCAAAAGCCATCAAAAAATAAAAGCAAGAGAAAAAGCCCAAAACTGGAACCTGGGAAGGAAATAAGGAAGAATAACAATAAAAAGGAAAATAGTAATAATAATTTTAAAACAGACAAAAACAAGCTAACTAAAAAAATTTATAAAAACAATCTGCATGGAGTGTGGCAGCATACCCAGGCTCCATCAGAGCACACAGACTGAGGTGGAACTCCTGCTGGCCCAGAAGGTGGTGGGAGTGAGGGATGGCTAAACCTGCATTCACCAAAAATGTGTAGGGTATAAGAGTAATAAGGGGAATATTGCACATGTCCAGTCCTCAGTGTCCAGTATGTCATTGTGGTCCCTGGCAAATGGAGCTTATTCTTAGGTCTCTGGAATCTGAGAGAACATTGCCACTTTAAGCATCCAAAATGGTTGAACTGCTTGTAAACATTCAAAATAGTTGCTCCCTCTGCACAGCCAAAAGTCCACAGCTCATTCAACTCCCTCTTTGCTGCTTTCCCTTTTATTTACCATCCACCAGTGCAGTCCTCCATGCAGCTTCTGGCTAGCAGGGCAGATTTTTAGGTTAGTTCTTAGGTCCTAACACCACTTGGTAATATCCAAGCTGTCCATGCCATCAGGATCACTGACAGCCTGCAGTTACGTATATTTTGTTTTTTGGTGTTTTCATTCAGGTTGTTCTACTAGTTGGAGTTTAGTCTACTTCTGTATCCTTTCTATCAAAGCTCAGGGCTCCAGGAGTATCTTCTGTATCTCCGTTAATTGGTTCCTCTTTTCTTGGTTGAAGAGGGTCTGTGTAGTTTGTCTGCCTGTTCCTCCATCTTACCTGAACTCCTCCAGCTTTGTGATTTTTGAAACATAAATAAAAGGTGGTAATTTTACTGAAATCTTGATGATATGATTAGCATGAAGATAATTAAAGGCTCTACAATAAAGAAGTTTCTGAAGATGCATGAAATATTTACCATTTTTATAGGGTTCATTTAATTTCTCTCATTTGTTTTTTTCACATTTTAGTAAAGAGATTTTTGAAATCATTATTTAGATTTAGTCATATGTGTTTGATGTTTTTGGTGTTATTTAAGTGATATAAAACCAAAACCAATCTCACTGCCATGAGTCAATTCGTATTCGTAGTGACCTCCATTGGTTTTCTGAGGTGGTAAATCTTTATGAAAATAAGTTGACCAGACTTCCTTCTGTGGAATGCCTCTTGCTGGTACATAAATATAAAATTGTTTTTGTGTATTGATTTTTAGTTAATGAGATTACTCTAGAAAAAAAAGAAAGAAAAAACTCACTGCCATCAAGTTGATTTTGATTCATAGCAATCCCTCCTTGGGTTTCTGAGAAGGTATGTCTATGGAAGTAGATTGCCAAGTCTTCCTTCTGAAGAGTGGCTGGTGGGTTTGAACCACTAGCCTGGTTAGCAGTCAAATGCCTTAGGCACCATGCCACCAGAATAGCCACCACTATTCACTATTATTAATATTATATGGTTTTTGGGAGCTCTGGTGGCATAATACCTAAGATATTGACTGCTAACCAGAAGGCTGGCGTTCAAACCCACCAGCCACTCCTTGGATGGAAGAATGTGCAATCTACTTCCATACAGATACTGCCTCAGAAACTCAAGGTGTGGTGGTTATGAGTCACGATTGACTCAATGACAGTGAGTTCAGTTCAGTTTTGATTATGTAGTTTGCAGATTTTGGATTTCCTCTGTACATTTTGTTCTGTAAATAATGGCATTTTTATTGCTTTCTTAACTACACTTATTCTTCAAGACTGACTTAAGTTTTGAATAAAAGAGGTAGGAATCATCATCTTATTCTCAATTTTAGGGAGATTTTTACAATATTTCAACATAATGTATGATGTTTCCTATAGGTTGTTTGTTTATTCTGATATTCTTTATCAGAATAAAGAAATATTTTATTTCTAATTTCCAAGGAGTTTTTTGTTTCTTTTAATCATAAATAAGTGTCAAATTTAACAAGTTTTTCCCTATATTTATCATTATGATCATATAATCTTTATTCTTTCATTTGGTAAAGTAATTATTTACATTGATAATTTTTTTAAAATTCTAACTTATTCTTACCTAACTGAAATAAACCTCAGTCAGGACTTTTTAATGCCTCTTGAATTATCTTCTTACTTAAACTGATTATGAACATGTCAGTGTTGTTAGCTTTTTCCTTGCAATTTGTCAGAAGTAAAGAGACTTATTAAGGACACAGGCAAGATGGCAGACTAGGCAGAAAGACTGCACAGACCCTCTTCAACAAAGAAAAGGGAAACCAATTAACACA
>NW_006921695.1:2499058-2502747 GCF_000298275.1 Orycteropus afer afer | reverse complement strand
ATAGAGCCTGGTGGAACCACTGAGACTATGGCCCCTAGCTGCCCTTCAGGTCTGGAATTGAACCCACACCTGTGGTTTCCAGCCAAACAAGATATAATCGTATGAGTTGAACATTTACCTGAGGTAGATACACTCCTTGGAGAGAACACTCATTGAGAAAGAAGGGCTGCTTATGCACAGGGAGACAGCTCAGGAGGCAGGAGTGCATGGAGGGATGGACACTGGGAAGAGGTAACTATGGGTAGGAAGTGAGAGGGGAGCTGTTGCATTGTGGTAAACTGTGGTCAATGATATGAGACAAAGTATATGTGAACTGCTGTATGAAAAGTGAATTTGCTCTATAACTCTTCCCCCAAATCACAATAAAAAATAAAATAAATAAAAAAATTAGACCTCTAAAATAAAAAAGAGGCTTATGAAAATACCAATTTGGAAAGTTCTTCTGAGAGGGACATTTTATGGGGAAAAAAGTCTGTATAACAATCATTAGATTGAAAAAATATAAAACAATATCTGTTTAAACATTGTAGACTTCTTGCCAGATTGATTAAATGGCATTACACTCTTCCCAAGGTTGAGCATTGTTAGATTTTAGGAGTTGTTTTTAAGTTTATAAATGTGTATCAGAAAATTGTTCAAGAATTTTTTTCAGTAATAGTAATTACTTCCAGAGGAACACCTAATGACATTAATCCAAAAAAAAAAAATCCAAACTCACTGCCGCCAAGTCAGATCCAACTAAACAAGCAGGCGATGAGAAGGAAGGAAGGAGGGAGGAAAAAATAAGATTTAATATCTAATATCAAAGGAATGATTATATAATAAGAATCCATCAGTAAAATAATGATTATTAGCACTCATTCAAATGAGTATAATAGAATGTATTCATTAACATGAGAAAATATTCATCATACATTGGTGAATGAAAAACAATGACAATAACAACAAAACTAATTTCCAAAACAGTATGTCTCATTAACAATAATGTACATATAGATAATACACATTCAAAATCATGTAAAGATTATGTAAACTTAAACTATTTCTGAAACGGTTTTTTTTTTCTTATTTATGTATGAATATGTTTTCCTTTTATAACAAGAAAAAATAACTTTGTAATAATGTATTTTGTTTTACTTAGGTACCAATGCAACCTTCCCATATTGTCTTACAAAAGTCTCTAAAACTCTTTTAAAAAGAAGCCTTTGTCCAGTGAAGCAATTCCTTCACATGCATTACTGAATGTATATTTAAAGTCCAAGACGTATATTCCACTTAGCTTCTGTCTACACCCCTTTATTGAGAGTAAAACATCAGTGTGTCTTCATTCTAAGCATGCCTGCCACAATAGAACACATTATTTTACCACAGCCCATGGCATCCTTTGTGCAAATCAGCTGTCAAGTAAGTGGCTGATGAAATGCAATTTTTTCTGTCCTCTTTACAGTTGCTAGAGGTTCTAGAATTATAGAGGAACTGGCCAGTTATTGCATTTTCTCCACAGCTATACTTTGTTAGGGATCTCTGGTGTCATAGTGCCTAAAACATTTGACTGTTAACCAGAAGGCTGGCAGTTCAAACCCACCAGCCACTTCTCAGAAGGAAGATTGGGCAATCTATTTCTGTAGAGATAGAGCCTTGGAAACCCAAGGAGGAGTCACTATGAGTAGGGACCTACTTGAAGGTAGTGAGTTTTTTTTTTTTTTTATACTTTGTTACTGCATCTAGCATTAGAATTTGCTTTTAAAAAAGGGCAGGCACAAGAGTTCAGTGGGCCTACATGTCATCTAGTCAATGGTGACCAGCAATAGGACTGAACAGAGAGATAACAACAAGGCAAAATGCAATAGCCATCTGCACAATAGCAAACCATGACTTCCACAGAAGCCATATTCTGGTACAAGATGCTAGATGTTGATAGGAGCTGATTGGAAAATGAGTCCTGCTAATGCCCTCAGCTTCTAATGGTAAGGTTGGAAGTTTGAAGAGGCACCATGACCTTGATGACCGACTTTTGAAAACTACGTCATCAAAAACTTTACGGTGCACAGTTGTGTTCTGACATGCATGTGGCTGCCGTGATGGCTGCCCTGACTTGTAGTTGGCCCAGTTGGCGACTGTTATGATTGAACAAATTATCACTGAATTGTACCAAGGCCAGTGTATGCCCTTTGGGTTTTTATCATCACTGAATATAATGTCACAAAACTAATGAGCAATTGAAAAAAAGAATGGATTTTTTTACCATATGGAAGTTGGAAATCAGTTCCTAATCATCTGTAATATGTCTTTTGATCATAAATGACATATTAAATTTGGTGATAATATGTCTCCTGAATGTTAACCATTATTGCTTGCTATAAAACAGACAAACATAAAATGGCTTTCTAGATATTCCATAGCACCTCAAAACAATATACAAATGCTTATCTTCCTTTTTTGTTATCCAAATTTTTGACACATTTTTGGTGATTTAAAATACCATGGTTTGGATCAGACTCACCGTAGTCATCAAAGTATATCTACACTTTTTTTAAAAAACACTTTAAAGAAGTCATTTGCAGCAGATTTGTCTAATGTGATACCTTGTGAGATAAAGAACTTGGTTTGGCCTTTGTCTCTGGTTTCTGAAAACGACTCTTGGAATGACCCTAGCAATTAAGTTATCTTTGTTTTCCAAAATAGTCAACATAAATAGGGGTTACACGGACAAACTAACTTCATGAAGGGAGGGGGGCATGATATAGCCATGCATATTCATTGATTGGATCAATCATAACTATGGATTAAGTCCTCAGTCATACCTGTTCCTTGAGGTTCCAATGACTAAGGGATACAGGGTCTTGGAGGTCTCTTTTATGAGAATTTCTGGATTGGTGAAAACATCCATAAGTGAGAGAGAGTGGCATGTGCCTGAGAACAATGGAGTCCCCATGCTGGGAACTCTCCCAGATTAGCCTAATGTTTTTCTTCACTTGTATCTTTTCTTGTTCTAATAAGTGTATAACAATAAGTATAGGTAATACTCTCCATTGATATTGTAAGCCATATATAGAAGGAACGGGCAATGAGGCGCTCACTTAGCTTGGAGAGGCAAACTCAGAGGAGGGCTGTGTAGGCAGTCCTAACTCATGAGGAACCAGCTTTGTGTGGCTGGAGGACAGAAGAGTGCTGTGTGAGCAATTTATGAAGATCTAGCTCTGGGTGGCTAGGTGACAGAGAAAGGCTGCACAGGCAGTTGAAGAAGGGTAGAGTCCTTCTAGGTTTTTACCTGTTCCCAAGGGACTAGAGAGAGTAAGGGAAGGTAGCAGTTGGTTTGAAGTGCAGGGAGTTGTGCAGACTCCTAAGTTTACGGCTGATATGTGAAGACCTAACCTGCGGTGGTCAAGGATGTTTTCACTTAACTCTAGGTGGTTTCAGTGGGAAAGGAAGTGCCTCAGTCTTCTGAGAAACGGACATGTCATAAAGTAAAGCCTGGGTCTTCTTCCAGGTGGGACTTTGATTTATGCTTACCTTTGCCACACAATTAGTGAGAAAAGTGGGGTTTATCCAACTTCCTCTTTTAGTATTGTCCCAAATACATTGTTTGATTTCTTGACTGTTGCCTCTATTGACATTGATTTTTATCCAAGTAGAATAAAACCCTTGACAGGTTCAATTTTTTTGCCATTTATCTTTTTTTTTTTTCT
>NW_006921695.1:2493657-2494693 GCF_000298275.1 Orycteropus afer afer | reverse complement strand
CTTCAAGGCTCAGGGGTCCAAGATTATCTTCTGTGTCTGTGTTAATTGGTTTCCCTTTTCTTTGTTGAAGAGGGTCTGTGCAATCCTTCTGCCTAGTCCACCATCTTGCTGGAACTCCCTTGCCATTTATCTTGATGTTGTTTATTAGCCAAATTGTGAGGATTTTCATTTATTTATGTTCAGATGGATGACGCCTAACAAGAACAACAACAACCCATCCCAAATGCTATTAACTTTGACCTTCATCAGAAAGTGTTTCAAGTTGTCTTAATTTTAGACAAATAAGGTTGTATTATGAGTATATCACAGGTTGTTGATGAGTCTCCCTCTAATCTTAATGCTGTGTTCATCTTTCTATAGTCTGGCTTCTCAGATAATTTCTTCAGTTTACTGATGGAAAGGCTACAACCATGTCATACATACCTTTCCTAATTTTTAGTCATGCATTTTCCCCTTGTTCTGTGTGAATGACTGTTTCTTGATCCATGTACAGATTCCATATAAGAACAATTAAGTGTCCCATGGTGGACAGCAGAGCATCCAGACTAAGACTGAATAGCAAGAAAGGTTGGCAATTTACTTCCAAAAATTAGTCAATGAAAATCCTATGTGTAACAACAAAGAAAATTGTAAACTACAGAAAAAGAAAGAAATAAAAGAAATGAAACAATACTGTGACTCATATAAATAATTTAATAAAAGAATGTAACAGCAGATTAGACTGCTAAAGCATGAAGTAAAATGGAAAACTCATAAAAAGAAATATCCATTCTAAAGTGCAAAGAGATAAGAAATGAAAAGCATACCAAAAAACCATAAAAGATATTGGGACATAAAGTAAAGGTAAATTATTTATGGAGGTTTTTGTTATTTGTCGTCGAGATGGCCCCGACTCATAGAGACCCCTCCTTGGTTTTCTGAGGCAGTATCACTAAGAAAGTAGGATTGCCCAACCTTCCTTCCGAGGAGTGGCTGGTGGGTTTGAACCGCCAGCCTTCTGGTTAGCAGTCAAGTGCCTTAGGCACTATGCTACCAG
>NW_006921695.1:2478904-2492959 GCF_000298275.1 Orycteropus afer afer | reverse complement strand
TGCACCCACATACTCTATGGAAATGCATTCCTTGGGGTGATCAACCACAGGACACCAGAGGGGCAACATTTGAAAGGAGGAAATGCAGGACACACAAGAGTGCATAACTGTGTGGGGCACAGGGCAGGGAGGGGAGGAGATTGGATTAGAGTTGGGAATGCTAAATGGGGAGTGAAACAGAAAAAAAAAAAAGAAAAAAATACAATATAATTTATAGATAAATTATTTAATTAAGGGAATTGATCGACATCACTCCCAATAGCATCAATATACAATAATTATTTATATTTTTATATATCAGCAACAGACAATTAGAAAAAGAAGCACTTGAATATATTATTAATAATAATATCAATATCACAAAGAGTTAGGAAAAAATTTTATGAAAGTGTTTAAGAATTCTGTACCAAAAAATGCCCCCAAAACAGGAAACATTATTAACAAAATTAAAGGTAATCTATAAATAAATAAATAAAGGTTTCCTAAACAAGTAGACTTGTGCTTCATATTCATTGCAACCTTATATAGAACAGGGTACAATTGCCACATAGGGTTTCCAAGGCTGTAATCTTTACATAGAAGACTGCCTAATCTTTCTTTCATGGATTGACTGGTAATGAATGAAAAGCTCACCAGTTTGGTGAGGTTTTTTTTTTTTTTTTAATCTTGATTTCTTTTTTGTTTGTTTATTTAAACAAATAGAAGGGTATAACACGTATGTGGAATGAAAGACTAAATATTAAAAATTAAATTATTACCAAAACATTTATAAATCAATACAATTCCATTCAAAATCTCAGCAGGAAAGTTTTGGAAAACAGCAAACTGATCTTAAAATTATATAAAACTGAAAATAACTAAAATATCCAAGAAAATCTTGAAGGAAAACAAACAAAGCTGGAAGCATTTCAGTTAAGACATGAGATATTGTCACACTGAAATGCAAATTAAAAGAAAAACAATAAAGAAGATCTAGACATTGATACATAAATATGTGCATTTGAATATGACAAAAACAACACTGAAGCACTGGAGAAAATACTGTTTTTTCCCCATAGATTTTGTTGCATCAGTTGGATAACTATATGTACAAACATAATCCTTGGTTTCTACCACACTACATCTAAATATAAAGATAAAAAATAAAGTTTCTGATTAAAATATAGGGAAGCATCTTCTTCACTTTGGGGTAGGCAAAGATTTCTCCAAGATAACATTAACCGTTAAAGTTTAAGAAAATTAACTACAATAAAATGAGAAAATTCTATAAACCAAAGAACATCCTTAAAATGAAACCAACTGAACTACCTACTGTTCAGTCAGATCCAACTCATAGCAACCCCTCCTTGGGTTTCCAAGGCAGTATCTCTATGGAAGTAGATTGCCCAATC
Source organism: Orycteropus afer afer (assembly GCF_000298275.1). Classification (NCBI taxonomy): domain Eukaryota; kingdom Metazoa; phylum Chordata; class Mammalia; order Tubulidentata; family Orycteropodidae; genus Orycteropus; species Orycteropus afer. The sequence continues at coordinate 2,491,568 of NW_006921695.1, read as the reverse complement.
ATCCTTAATAGAGTGAAAATATAAATCACAAAATGGTAAAAAGACATTTCTAATATCCACAACTCCCAAAGAGCTTGCATTTGGAATAAATTTCTAAAAAACTTATGCAAAACGCTTAAACAGTGTGGTAGTTAAGGTTATGTGTCAACCTGGCTGGGTTGTGGTTTTGAGTGGGTTGGCAGGTGAATATAGTTATTCCCCATGATGAGATTGTAATCACCTCCAAGGTAGAATGTGCTGTGAGCAGTTAAGTAGTTGCCTTCAGGGTGTGGCCTGCTTCCAGGATATATGGATAAGCTTTCAGGAAGTTCTCTAGCTTTTGGCACATTTTGGATCCTATGTTGACTGAGTCTTTATCTCCAGTTCCTGGAGCTGAACTAGTGGCCTATTGGGTTGCCTGCTAATCTTGAGATTATTCATGAACTTGAACCTGTGGTCTGCTGTGTTGCCCGCCGATCTTGCAATTGTGCCATTTTACCTGCCAATCCTGGGTTTGTCAGCCATAGCAGCCAGCAGCTGTGTCAGTCAGATGAAGCTTCTAGCTTGCTGCATGAGGCTTGCAACAAGAGGCAGAGCTAAAGCTTAAAGGTGGGGGCCTTCATCCAGCCCCTAGAGCAAGCACTCTGAATTTGGACTTCTGGCCTCCTAAACTGTAAGAGAACAAATTCCTGTTTTATAAAGTCACCCATTTGTGGTATTTCTGTTATTGTAGACTACAGAAACAAGACAAACAGGGACTTCAAAAATGACCCATTAATCATATCAAAAGGTTCACGACTTCATAAACACTAAGAAAATGCATAATAAATAATTAATTATTTTTCACAAAATTAAAAAGACTGGCAATATTTTGGCTAGGATGTATAGTAACAGATACCATTCATCAATAAAAAATAAATGAGTTACTATGACATTAATCAAAAAAGATAAATCTTACAAGCATAAGGTTTAAGAAAAGATGCCAAACACAAAAGTCAGCAAGCAGTGTAATTACATTTATATGCAATTTAAAACCAGATGACATTAAATAACAGAATTAGATGAGGATCCAAAATGGCAGACTAGGTAGATACACTATCCAGACCCTCAACAGCAAAGACCTGAGAAACCAAGTGAAATGGATATGAATGACAATCTTGGGACCCAGAGCTTCATAGGAAAGATAGAGAAGTAGATAAAATAAAGATTAGAGAAAGAGACTGAGCAAAACCAAGGAAGCATATGGAATAGTGAATTGACAACTGACCCAGCACAGTGAAGCTATTTTGAATTATTGTAAGCAGTGTTCCAAACAGGGCAGGAACAAGATAACCAGCTCTTTTGCCCATGACTGCACTAATGCACATCGGTGAATGAAGAACAGAGAAGTGTGATCTCTTCCTTAACACTGCACAACCTCCTGGTGACCACAGACATGGACCCCACCTACCCACCCAGTCAAATCCTGCCTCACTGTCAATGTTGTGCTACTTTTTAAAAAAATATTTTATTTTTTTCTTTTTCTTACTTCTTAGTTCTTCCCTCTTCCCTCCTATTTCATTTCTTTTCTTCTTCTTCTCCATCCCAAACTTTCTTTTCATTTTTTTTTTTTTGATCCCAAGGAGCAGGCACCCACTCCTGCTGCCTCCCATGAGCACTTCCATGGAGTGAGCACTGTGTTTCCACCATAGCCATTTTTGATGGCTAGCACTTGCACAAATATTGTGTTGCTTTCCCCCCTCCCTTTTTTCTTATTTCTTCCCTTTTCTCACTTCTTTATTTTATTTTTTTTTTAAATCTACCTCTCCTCCCCACTTTCTTTTGTGATCTCATAGAATGAGTGCTCACCCACCACTACCTCTGTAGTCAGCAGCTGCACATTCTTGTCACAGCTGTGTTTGGAGGTGTTCTGGTTACCTAGTGCCCCTCTGACAAGAATATAGCACAAATGGGATGGCCTTAACAAACAAGAGTTTGTTCTCTTACAGTTTGGAGGCTTTAAGTCTGAGTTCAAAGTGACAAGCTCTAGGGTCTGGGTAAAAGCCCCTCAACCTTGGGCTTCAGCTTTGCCTCCTGCTCTCAGTCCACTGGAAATAGAGGCTTTTCTTTACTCAGACAGCTGCTGGCTGGTGAGACTGACAAGCCCAAGGTTGACAAGTAAAAAGGCACAGTCTTGATGTTACCAAACCACACGGCAGGTCATTAATTCAAGTCTATTGGAAGTCCCAAGGTTGGCAGAGCATGGCAGGCTGCTGAACAACAACATGGCTACATGCAGGGGTCAAGCATGCCATAAGCTAGAGACAATTTTCCAAGGCTTCTCCTTATATACAGGAATACAGGAAGCAGACCACATCCCTAAGGCAGCTACTCAGCTGCTCACAGTAGATTCCACCATGAGTTGATTACCAGTCTCATCATGGGAAATACTACATCCAGCTGCCCAGCCACTCAACCAGACCTAGCCAAGTTGACACACAAACTTAACCACCACAGGAGGCTAGCACTTGTGCTACCTTTTTTTCTTCTTTCTTTCTTCTTGTTTCTTCCCTGTTTCACACCCCCTTGTTTGTTTGTTTTCTTCTTCTTCTACCCCCCCTCCTTTTTAACTTCTTTTTTCCCAAGCAATCAGGAGCCATAAACTCTACCAAGCCATGCATATGACACCTGCTGTCCCACTCACTATGCAAGTGCCACCATCTGCTCCAGCATCACTGGATTGTCAACAGACAGTGGCTCACACCCACCCAAACTGCCCTCAGCCACTCTATACAACAAGCAATCAGAGACTTGTGCCCACACTTCCACCTGCTACCAAATTCACCTGGAGACAGATGTTGAGTGTCCCATAGCTGCCAAAATAGCAACCAGAGTAGCATGCCCACCTTGTTGTTCAGATACATTAAAACAAAACAAAACAAAACAAAACAAAAAAGCAGGGTAAGGCAAATCAATATACAATCAAAAAAATAATTATAACAGCACCACAATGTCACAGAAAGTACAGATAATTTCAAATAGTAAAAAAAAAAAAAAAAAAAAGATAAGATGGATTAAGCAAGTGACTAAAACACAAGACTATAAAATATTCCAGAAGATGAAGTAGTATTAGAATTATTTGATGAGGAATACTTAGGTCCCTACAACAGATTAAGAAAGAGATCAAGAAAACTACAGACAAGTCAAGGTAAACAAATACAAAACTCTAGAAGAATTCAGGAAAACAATACAAGAACAAATTGACAAAATAAATGGAAAACTAGAAACTGAAAAAATAGCAAATGGAAATACAGAAGATTAATTCTAAATTTTCAGAAATAGATAATGCTTTTAAAGGGCAAAAGAGTAGTAGAATAGTCCTAACCTCATTCTATGAAGTAAGCATAACATTGATACCAAAACCAGGCAAAGGCACCGCTGAAAAAGAAAATTAATGAGAAAACTACCTTAACTAATAGAAGGATTCAGTAAAGTGGCAGGGAACAAGACCAAAATACAAAAATCAGTCAGATTTCTCTACACTAACAAATAGAACTCAGCAAAGGAAATCAGTATAACAGTATCACTTACAATAGCCACTCAAAAGATGAAGTACTTAGGAATATGTCTAACCAGAGATGTGAAAGATCTATATAAAGAGAACTATAAGACATTAATACAATAAACCAAAAGAGGCCTATATAAATGGATAATAGACCATGCACCCATAGATAAGAAGACTTTACATTGTGAAAATGTTCAATACTACTCAAAACGATCTACAGATTCCCTCATCATCTATAAAGAGATGGAAAAACTAGTTATAAACTTTATATGGAATGGATAGAGAGCCTGGATAAGCAAAGCACTACAGAAGAAGAAGAACAAAGTAGAAGGCTTCAATTCCATGATCTTAAAACCTACTATACAGCCACAGAAGTCAAAACAGCCTGGTATTGGTACAATGATAGATACATATAACAATGAACAGAATCAAGAACACAGAAGTAAAATTATCCACCTATGGACAACTAATATTTGACAAAAGGCTGGAACCCATTAAATGGAAAAGAGATAGTCTCTTTAATAAATGGTGCTGGTAAAACTAGATATCCATTTGCAGAAAAATGAAACAGAACCTATATGCACATCATACACAAAAACTAATTCAATATTGTTCAAAGACTTAAATGTGGAAACTAAAGCTATGAAGATTATCAAAGAAAAAATGGAAACAAACTTGAGGGCCCTACTACATAGCATAAATAGACTATCAAACATAGCTGAAAATGCACAAACAAAAGAAAAACTAGACAATTAGGAGCTTCTAAAAATTAATTAATTATCGGGAAATATGTGTTCCTATAAGACCATCAACTGCTCATATGCAAGTTCAACTTGAAGTTAAAGACAATTAAAACAAGTCCATGACAGCCAAAATATGATCTAGAATATATCCCTCCTGAATTTAGAGACCATCTAAAGAATAGATTTGATGCATTGGACACCAATGACCAAAAACCAGAAGAATTGTGGGATGTCAAGAATATCACCTATGAAGAAAGCAAGAGTTCACTACAAAGATGAGAAAAGAAGAGAAGACCAAAATGGATGACAGAAGAGACTCTGAAACTTGCCCTTGAGCAGAGAGTAGCTAAAGCAAATGGAAGAAATGACAAGATAAAAGAATTGAATTGAAGATTTCAAAGAGCAGCTCGAGAAGACAAAGTCAATTACTATAATGAAATGTGCAAAAACCTGGAGTTAGAAAACCAAAAGGGAAGAACACATTCAGCATTTCTCAAGCTGAAAGAATTGAAGAAAAAATTTAAGCCTCGAGTTGCAATATTGAAAGATTCTAAGGGCAAAATATTGAATAATGCAGGGAACATCAAAAGAAGATGGAAGTAATACACAGAGTCACTGTACCAAAAAGAACTGGTCGATCCTCATCCATTTTAGGAAGTGGCATATGATCTAGAACCAATGATACTGAAGGAGGAAGTCAAAGCTGCAATGAAGGAATTGGTGAAGAACAAGGCTCCGGTAATTGATTAAATACCCATTGAGATATTTCAACAAACGAATGCTGCACTGGAGGCACTCACTCAGTTATGTCAAGAGATTTGGAAGACAGCTACCTGGCCAATGACTGGAAGAAATCCATATTTGTACCTATTCCAAAGAAAAGTGATCCCTCAGAATGTGGAAATTATAGAACAATATCATTAATATTGCACACAAGCAAGATATTTCTGAAAATAATTCAAAAATGGTTGTAGCAGTATATTGATAGAGAACTTCCAGAGGTGCAAGCTGGATTCAGAAGAGTACTTGGAACAAGGGATATCATAGCTTTTGTCAGGTGGATCTTGGCTCAAGGCAAAGAATACCAGAAAGATGTTTATTTGTGCTTTATTGACTATGCAAAGGCATTTGATTGTGTGGATCATGACAAATTATGGATAACATTGAGAAGAATGGGAATTCCTGAACACCTGATTGTCCTCATGAGGAACCTGTACCATCACCAGGAGACTGTCATTCAAATGGAACAAGGGGACACTGCGTGATTTAAAATCAGGAAGGGAGTGCATCAGGGTTGTATCCTTTCCCTATACTTATTCAATCTATGTGCTGAGCAAATAATCTGAGAATCTGGACTATATGAAGAAAAGCATGGCATCAGGGTTGGAGGAAGAATCATTAACAACCTGAGATATGCTGATGATACAACTTTGCTTGCTGAAAGTGAGGATGACTTGAGACATTTACTGATGAAGATTGAGGAACACAGTCTGCAGTATGGATTACATCTCAATATAAAGAAGACAAAAATCCTCACAACTGGATCAATAAGCAGCATCACAGTAAATGGAGAATACATTGAGGTTGTCAAAGAATTCACATTTCTTGGTTCTACAATCGATGCCAATGGAAGCAGTAGTCAGGACATTAGATGACATGTAGCACTGGGCACATTGGCTGCGAAGGATCTCTTTCAAGTGTTGAGGAGCAAGGATACGTCCTTGAGGACTAAGATGCACCTGACACAAGCCATGATATTTCCAATTGCCTCGTATGCATGTGAGAGCTGGACAATGAAAAAGGAAGACCGAAGAAGAGTTGATGCTTTTGAGTTGTGGTGCTAGTGAAGAATGCTGAAGGTACCATAGACTGCCAAAAGAACTAACAGATCTGTCCTGGAGGAAGTGCAGCTGAGATGCTCCTTGGAAGCGAGGATGGCCCGAGTTCGTCTCACCTACTTTGGTCATGTATTCAAAGGGGACCATTCCCTGGAGAAGGATGTCATGCTTGGTAAGGTGGAGAGTCGACGAAAGAGGGGAAGGCCTTTGATGATATTGGTTGACATGGTGGCTGCAACAATGGGCTCAAGTATAGCAAGGATCATGGAGTTGGTGTGGGATCAGGCGGTGTTTCGTTCTTCTGAGCATGGGGTCACTGAGTCAGAGACAACTTGACAACACCTAATAACAACAACAACATAAGAAAATGATAGTGTGGGCATGGATTGATCTAGCAATCCTTGACATCCATAAAAACAACTGAAGTTTGGAACCAAGTTCTAAATGAATTATTTAAATTTAAATGACAAGCTTTGCAGTCTTCAACTCTGGTAGAAAGAACAGAATCTTAATTTTTAAAACAGTGTGTACATGATGGAAGAGGGAGTAAGTAACAGCTTGAGTCTAAATTGTGTTTACTACTTCAATTTAAATATCTTTTAACCTGCCTGGAATACTGGTGAGTGAGGCCGTGGGAGAACCAGAGGGTCCTCAAGCACTAACAATCCAAGTAAATAGTGGGTACACAGGTATGCTGTATCTATCTTACTATCTCCCTAGTTGTTAATGGGCACAAAATATGTGGTTTAGGGGGAGATGATTACTCTCTGAAGAAACCCAGAACTCTGTTAAGCTATTTTGGTGGGGTAAAGTAGGAAGGTCTGTTCTCTGGTGCCAACAAATCTAGGCCACTCTGAACAAAGGCAATATGATTCCATTGTCTACAGGGGGCCTTCCACTTTCATTATCCCCTTTTACTTTTTCCCCTTTCTTTGCCACTTCATTTACCTGCTTCCTATACATGCTACTTGGCATGTAAACACGGCTGTCTGATTAGTATTTAATTCCAGGAGAGAGAACCATATGTATTCTCCCAACCCATAAATTGGAGCATGTTTGGATGAGACCTAATCCTATGGACAGGACAGAACAGGAGCCTAACTTCTGGGAACCTAGGCTGATGATGATGTGTGCTGTATTAACTCATCTCTGTCCTATTTATTCTGTTAATGATAAATGCCTGTTGATCACGCCATTAGAAGTGTTTGGTCTGTGCTCTGTTTCAAATGGTCTTTCACTAAGAACTTGTGACTATAGTGACACTGCAGTAAATAAATTGTTCACATAATAGGTTGTTAGAGAAATGATCTAATTCAAATTTTCTTCTAGTACTGTACCTCCTCCTTCCCCCATTTCTAGCTGAGCACTAAGAGAAACTGAAGCAAAAACTGAACAAACACTCATACAGAAATTCACAATGTTTCTTACTTTTCTGGTGATGCTATTACAGAAATACAAGTAGGTAGCTTTAACGAATAGAAATTTATTTCCTCACAGGTTAGGAGGCTAGAAGTCTGAATTCAGAACACCCACTCTAGCTCTCTCTGTCCACTCTGGGGAAAATCTTTGTCTTAGCATCTCTACAGTTTTTCTTGGTGTTCTTTGGAGATCTCTATGTACAGCTATGTTTCCCCTATTCCTGCTTGTTTTCTTTTGTGCCTAATCTGCTCCTTTTATGTCTCAGAAGTGATTGACTTAATGCATAACACAATGTAGCAGAGGCACAGAGTTGCCCTCTTTGGAGCAATATAACTCTACAATGTTGTGTTTTGTTGTGGTGGTGTTGTGTGCTATCAAGTTGATTTTGACTTGTAGTGACCCCTTGTGACAGACTAGAACTGCCCCTAGAGTTTTCTTGGCTGTAATCTTTATGGAAGTAGATTTCAAGGTGTTTCTCCTGTGGAGTTGCTGGATAGATTCAAACCATCAATCTTTTGGTTAGAAGCTGAGCTAACTGAGGGTCCTTACAATGTTGGTAGGAATGGATTTTTCCCACTTTGGAACAATGAGGCACTGGCTCATTGCATCTTTGTAGGATAAGGACAGGAGGAAAACAACACCACTACAAGCACTGCTGATGACCCCAAAGTAGCACTGCCAGCTAAAGGTGACAACAGCAGACAATCCTGGAGACTGCTGCATTTTGTCAACTCCGTTGACCTTGTGGGATGTCCACAACTTCAGTCATCATTGGAGGTATTATAACCACTGGAAGTGACTCCACAAGGGACTCTTGAGTCAGGAATGAAGCCTCTTGCACATTTTGGCAGAGAGTAGGAGGCACAATATTTGTAGAGGCTGGTGGAACTTGAGTAATGTAGCCCACAAAAGTCAGTATGGTAAAGAAAAATCACTGAAAGAAAGCCTTCTATGAAAGTAACCCTAGAATCTCTCTGAACCTAAAGGGGGAGGCTGGAGGGAAAGAGAGGATTTTGGAGGTTCATTAATTGCAGAAGGGGAAAGAAGGGCAAGAGTATTAACATAATTTGACCTTACTGTATTCTAAGGCTGAAGTTAGAAAACACAAGTAAAATTACTAATAAAAATGAGAAACTTGATTTTATAGATGTTTACATTATTTAAACTTTATCTATTTTCTAATTATCCAAATAAAAGTTGTAACTTTTCATTTTATTAAGCATTACACTTAGTAAAGCAGCTTTCTTAAGCTTAAATATTTCAGATGTTTCCTTGTCAAAATTCTTGGTGGCTTTGAAAAGTCTATCAGTATAGGATTGAGACTGGAGGCTAGCATAGGCAGAAGTCCCTCTCCATCTCTCCCTCACGAGCCCCTCCCTTCTCCTTTCTCTTTAATAAACTCTGGTTTGTGTGTGTGTGAGGGGGGAGGCTATCAGTATAAAATAGTGTCAGATGCCCTAAGCAAAGCATATCAAAGCAAAGAAAGGAAGCTGTTTGCTCAAAATGGCTTCCTGCTCAGATTCAACCAGAGTAATTAATTTACAACAAAATGCCATTTTGAAGCATGGCTTATTGTTGTTGTTAGCTGCCATCAAGCCAGCCCCTGACTCATGGTAATCCCATGCACAACTCAACAAAACAAAGCAGACCTCTGTGATCAAATTCAGTTTTCACTGACTAATTTTGGGAGATAGTTCACCAGGCCTTTCTTCCTATTTATCCTAGTCTGCAAACTCTGCTGAAATCTATTCAACATCATAACAAAATGTAAGCCTCTACTGATGGACAGGTTGTGGCTGCATGTGAGTGAGAGGCCTGAAAAGCAACAAAGTCTCCTGCAGTCTAGGTCTCATACAGAAGTGAGGAAAGGTGAGAATTTTACTGTTGAATTACCACTTCCACCTCTGAGAGCATGGCTACTGAAAGAAAATTATTTATGAATTTGAAAACACAAAAAATCTAGTTAATGTATTAGTTCTTTGGCCTTTATCTTTTGTTACATTGAAAATACTAATGCTTAAATTCCAAATTTTAAAGGGGGAAAAAACAAACAAATAAACAAACCTCTGAATAAAAGTATGTCTGGAAAGATGGCAAAATAGGCAAACTACACAGAGCCTCTTCAACAAAACAAAGAAACAATTAACACCAATACAGAAGATAATCCTGGAGCCTGAGCTTTGAAAGGAAGGATACAGAAGTGGACTAAACTCCAACTAGTAGAAGAACCTGAATGAAAACACTAAAAAAAAAGACATGGAATTGCGGACTGTCAGCAATCCCGATGACACGGACAGCTTGGATATCGCCAAGTGGTGTTAGGACCTAAGAATTAACCTAAAAATTGGCCCTGCTAGCCAGGAGCTGCACATAGGACTGTGCTGGTGGATGGTGAATAAAAGGGAAAGCAGCAAAGAGGGAGACGAATGAGCTATGGACTTTTAGCTGTGCAGATGGAGCAGCCATTTTGAATGTTTACAGGTGGTTCAACCATTTTGGATGTTTAAAGCAATGGTGTTCTCTCAGATTCCCGGGACCTAAGAATAAGCTCCACTTGCCAGGGACCACATCAACATACTGGACACTGAGCACTGGAAAGGTGCAATATTCCCTTGTTATATCCACAACCCCTTTGGTGAATAAATGTGAAATATCCCTCACTCTCACCTATCTTCTGGGCTGGTAGGAATTCCACCCGTCTGTGTGCCCTGATTGACTCTGGGTGCTCTGCCCTATCCTGCCCAGATTTTTTTTTTTTTTAGCTTGTTTTTTGCCTGTTTTAAAATTATTATTATTTATTTAATTATTGTTATTCTTTCCTCTTCCCTTCCCAGGTTCTAGTTTGCTGCTCTTTCTCTCTTCTCTTTTCCTGGTTCCCATTTGTTTTTGTTTCTTGTGGTTCTCCCCATTCCTTGTTTTTCTTTTTGCATTTCTCCCATTTTTTTCTTAATTATTCTTTTACTCTCTTTCCTCTTATCCCACCCCCAGATATTGTAGGCTTATTATTATTATTATTATTATTATTTCTTCTGGCTTTTTAAAATATTTCTTTAAATATTTTCTCTCATTTATTGATCCCCCCCTTTTTTCTTCTTTTTGGTGGTTGTTCCTGTATGTTTATGTGGTATGTATTTTTTCTCCTCTTGCATTTACTTTTATAATAGTTTTTCAATTGTTGTTTTTGTCTGAGTGGAGACAGTAATTGTGCCCATATGACCCAACCAGACCCACACCTCCTGAAGCTCCACTTACTGAGTGAGAGCCAACACTTCCTTCTGCACCAACTGGCCAAAAATACATGACCACCAATAAGAGACTTACTCACCTATAACTGCTCTTCACAGTTAACAGAGATCTGTGCAGTCACTCTCATTCTATATCACACCCACCAGGAGAAAGGTCATGAGTGCGTAAGTGCTGCCAACTAGTGGATACAGGATCACAGTACTCTGCATACTCAGATACATCCAGAAAAAAAAGAAAACAAAAATCTTGAGTGAATCACTCCAACATACAATTACTAATTACATATAAATACAACAGTCACAATGTCTCAGAGACATTAGATCATCACAGTCCATGCAAATAAGTAAGATAAAGCAGTAGAAACAAGGGAGCAGAATACAGACCCAGAACACATCCCTGAGGTAGAAGCAGCATTGGAACTCTCTGATAAGGAATTCAAAAGAATTATGTTTAGGTACCTTCAAAGGACTAAGAGACAGATAAAGGAAAACACTGACAAACTTAAGGAAAACATGGAAAAAATCCTAGAACAATTTCAGAAGAAAATACAAGAGCAAAATGGTAAAAGAAAAGAAAAACTAGAAATGATACAAGATCTACATGTAAAAATCCAGAAGACTAATACTAAATTTTCAGAAATAGATAACACATTGAAAGGGCAAAGGAATAGAATCAAATCAATGGAAGACAGAATTAATGAAATTTAAGACAAACAACTGAACACTTCTTTGGAAGGGGATCAATCAGGAAAAAGATAAAAAGAAAAAAAAAATGAAGAAAGCATAAGATTCATGTGGGATACCATCAAAAGGAATAAATTATGTATGATCAGAATTCCAAAACAGGAAGAGAACAAAAAAAAAAACACTAAGAAAATTGGCCACAATAGGTTGGAAGAGAAGTTACCTCATAAGATGAACGATAAGAGTATATCTATTCAGGAAGTCCAATGAACATCAAACAGGATAGATCCCAAAATAAAATAAGCAAGACCTATGATAAACAAACTCATCAAAAACAAAGACAAAGAAAGAATCCTGAAAGCAGCATGGGACAAATGAAAAGTTATCTACAAAGGGCAACCAATAAGATTAAGCTCTGATTTCTCAGCAGAAACCATGCAGACAAGAAGGCAATGGGATGATATGTATAAAACCTTGAAAGAGAAATATTTCCAACCAAGAATTGTATACCAAGCAAAACTGTCCCTCAAATATAATGGTGAAATTAGGAGACTTGCAGACAAGCAGAAATTAAAGGAATTTCTTAAAACAAGAAAAACCTTACAAGAAATACTAACGAGAATCCCTTGAACAGAAAACCAATAGCAAAGAACAACCAAGCATTCATACATGTGATAACGTAACTCAGAAACCATCCTACTTATGGAAATATCCAAAGTAAAATAAATTTACAAGATTGTAAACATGGAAACAAAGATGTCAGTTGACAAATGAAGACAACTACTAGCCAAAAAGAGAGGAAAAAATAGTGTAGTTACAGAACTTCTAAATGGTGAGAAAGTCAAGAGATATGCAAGATAGGATGGACTGTTCTAAACTTGGGCAGACAATCATAAATCTCAGGGTAACCTTGAAGAAAAATGATAAACCTTCACATCACAATAAAAAAAGAGGACAAGCACAAATATTTAGCAAATAATAAAATAACATGAATGAAGGAAATGATAACACAATTCATAAATGAAATGAACTCAGCACAGAAAATTATGTGGAACAAAGAAACAAAGAACACCACAAAATAAAATAAATAAATAAATAACAAAATGACAGCAACAAATTCACACTTGTCAATAATCACACTGAATGTAAATGGACTAAATGTACCACTCAAGAGATGCAGAGTTGCAGAATGGATAAGAAAACATAACCCAT
>NW_006921695.1:2466595-2475389 GCF_000298275.1 Orycteropus afer afer | reverse complement strand
ATAGACTATCAAGCATAACCCAAAATGCTCAAACAGCAGAAGATAAACTAGATGAATTGGACCTTCTAAAAATTAAATTTGTATATGTTTCCAAGGACTTCTCCAAAAGAATGAAAAGAGAACCTACAGATGGGGAAAAAATATTCAGCAATGACATATCTTACAAGGGGCTTATCTCTGGAATTTATAGAAAACTCCAACACCTCAACAAACAGATAAATAATCCAATTAAAAAATCGGCAGAAGACATGAATAGATATCTCACTAAAGAGGATGTTCAGGCATCCAAAAAACATATGAAGAAATGCTCATGATCACTAGCCATTAGAGAGATGCAAATCAAAACAACAATGAGGTATCATCTGGCCCCAGCACTATCAGCAAAGTTCAACAAGACAGAAAATAACAAATGCTGGTGAGCATGTGGAGAGACTGGGACTCTCATACACTGCTGATGGGACTGTAAAATAATACAACCATTGGAAGACAGTATGATGATTCCTTAAAAAGCTGGAATTAGAAATGCCATTTGACCCACCAATTCCATTACTAACTATATATCTTAAAGAAGTGAGAGCCAGGACAAGAACAGATATATGCACATCTATGTTCATTGTAGCGCTATTCACAATAGCAAAAAGATGTAAACAACCTAGATGCTCATCAACAGAAGAATGGATAACCAAACTGTGGTACACACACACAATGGAATACTATGCAACCCTAAAGAATAACAGAGAATCTGCAAAACCCCACATAATGTGGATGAACTTAAGGGCATTATGCTGAGTAAAATGAGTCAATCACAGAAGGACAAATGTTGTATTACTCCATTATTGTGAAAACGTTTATACATTGAGGGAAATTTTCTTTGTTGGTTACCAGGGGTGGGAGAAGAATGGAGGGAACATTGCTAGATAAGTAGAGACAAGTATTGATTTGGGTGATGAGAAGAACAATGTGCCAAATGTGAGTGATCAACATGGTGGTATTGAGGAAGAAGAAGACAAAGAGAGGTGCATGGGAGGTACAGACAAAAAAGATGAACCCTTTTGCACTGCATTGTCAGTGATGGCAAACATTGATCTACAGGTGGATAGATGGTGACAATCTGAACTATTAGGTATGTCATGTAGGGAAAACTGTGCCCATGATCATGTATAGGGTTGGCAGACAATATTTCCACCAGTGTATTTGCATGTTCTGTAGGCTGTCAAGGCAAAAAGTTGTAGTCACTTCTTGACTACAGCCAGCTACCAGGAGGGAGTGACTAGTTGGACCTGTGGGCTCTGGACCATAGTCACAGGAGACATCAAGCTCAATTGTCATAACAAACTACACAAAAAAATTGTTCCACATCCCACTTTGGCGAGTAGTAACTGGGATCTTAAAAGCTTGCGCATGGCCATCCAGATGCAAGGATGGGTCTCTCCTCATCCAGAGCAAAGAAGAATAAAGAACACCAAACTCACTCACTGCTGAGTCAGATGCGACTCATAGCGACCCCTCTTTGGGTCTGAGGCTGTATTACCACAGAAATAGATTTCCCAACCTTCCTTCTGAGGAGTGGCTGGTGGGTTGGAACTTCCAGCCTTCTGGTTAGCAGTCAAATGCCTTCCTCATTATGCCACCAGAGCTCACAAAAAAATCAAAGACACATGGAAATAATTAATCCATCGATGGGTACACCATGTGATCCTCAGCCCATATGACTATGAGACCAGAAGACCTAGATGTTCCATGGCTACCACTGTCAGCCACTCGGAAGAGGATCTATGTAGGAGATCCTGGATAGAGTGGTAGAACAATATGAATCAAAACTCAAAATCATAAAAAAAAAAAAAAAAAAAAGGGACCAGATTTGCTAGTCTGAGAGAAACTGGTGGAAACCCTGAGACTATGGCCCCTAGCTGCCCTTCAGGTCTGGAATTGAACGCACTTCTGTGGCTTTGTGGCTTCCAGTCAAACAAAAGACATGCGTATGAGCTGAAGGTTGACATTAAGTAGATACACTCTTTGTAGAGATCAATTATGGGAGAATAGAAGGGTTGTGTATGCACAAGGAGAGAGGTTAGAAGGTAGGAGTGCATGGGCTGGAAGTACACAGGGAAGAGGTAACTACGGGGAGGAACTGGGAAGAAAGCTGTTGCATTGTGGGAAATTGCAGTCAACATCATGAGACAAAGTATATGTGAACTGCTGTAGGGAGGTAAATTTGTTCTGTAAACTTTCACCCAAATAGGAATAAAATTTGAAAAAAAAAAAAAAAAAAGTACATCTGGATACAACCACGACTATACTACTAATATTCAACTCATTTCCTTTGATACCAAAAAGAAGGTACCAATTATATGCTATAAAATTAATAAAATTTCTAACAAATAATCTAATAGAGGTTACAATAAAACAGGAACCCAGAAGTCAATTTATAATTTCCTTTTCCCAAGAAAGCAATGCAAGAAGTATGAAAATACCAAAAGGAAATTCTAACAGAACTGCAGCAAAGGACTGGAGTGAGCTAGCTGACAGTTTAGAGGAAGAGAATGTCACCTGGGTCTTCTTTACACAGTGGATCAAAGCAACCAGAAGGGAAGCTGTGGGAGGACAAGTATGCCCTGCCAACAAGGGTCAGTGGGAGCAGGGCTACCTCCTGATCCAGCAGGTCCTCATCTGACAGAGCAAGTGTCACCTCTAGGAAGAGAGGGGACAGATCTTCTCAGGTAGCTGAGTGGAAGCTCCATAAATCAGAAGTAATAATTTTTCCTGGTATAGTGTCAGATACCCAAACTGCCCACATCTCCAGTTTCCTCTCTATTTCCTTTAGGTTATAAACTCATAGAAGTGGTAACCTATACTTACTTACATTAACATATGTTCACATAAATATTTGCACAAAAATGTAACAGTTTTGCTCTGTAAACTTTCACCCAATCACAATAAAAAGGTAATAAGAAAAGAAAAAAGAATATAGCATGGTGTTATTCATAATAGCTCCAAACAGGGAATAATTTGAAAACTCACTGCCATGGAGTCAGACCCAACTCACAGAGACCCCTCCTTGGGTTTCTGAGGCAGTATCACTACAGGAGTATATTGCCCAACCTTCCTTCCGAGGAGTGGCTAGTGGGTTTGAACTGCCAGCCTTCTGGTTAGCAGTCAAATACCTTACGCACTATGCCACCAGAACCCCTAATAATTTAAAATGTCCACCAAAAGAGAATGAATAAATAATTGGTGTTACATTCATCCAATAAAATCATGCTTATCAGTACAAAAAGCATGATCCATGCAACAACATAAGGAATGTCAAAAACATCATGTTGAATATAGGTACACACCAGAGAGAATAAGTTTTTCTGAGATTATCCATTTCTATGAGGTTAAAAAAAAAAAGAAACAAGAAAAAAAACACCAAATTCACTGCCATCAAGTCGATTGTTTGACTCATAGTGACCCCTTCTTGGGTTTCTGAGGCGGTATCTCTATGGAAGTAGATTGGCCAGTCTTCCTTCCGAATGAGGTTCAAGAACATCCAAAAGAACCTATGGTGATAGATATCATAACAGGAATTGTTGATGATAAATTGCCTGAATGGGAGTTATGGGAGAGTTTCTCAGGAAGTGGTAAAGTTCTATGTCATATTGTTTACATGGGTATATTCATTTGTCAAAGCTTATTGAATGTGGAGCTCTTGTGGCACAGTGGTTAAGACATTTGACTGCCAATCGAGGATTGGTGGTTCAAACCCACCAGCTGCTCCACAGAAGAATGAGGCAGTCTGCTTCTGTAAGAATTTACCTTGGAAACTCTGTGGGGCAGTTCTACTCTGTCCTATAAGTTTGCCGTAAGTCAGAATTGACTCAAGACCAGAGTTTTTTTTTTTTTTAAAGCTCATTAAATTTTACCTCTAATATTGATGCATTTCCAAATATGTAAATTTTATTCCAATTATAAAAACATCTGAATGTTGTGACTCAGTTATACCTCCCTCTCTGTGTCACAAATCCATGATATGCCACATATAGCGCATGTTGTATGGTATACATTTTCCTGTGTGTTTATTTTATATTTGGCTTCATTAGTTAACCATTAATTAATGATTTCTTACATTGTTTATGCTGGTAGGTGTGTCTCTGTATGTGTAGAACCAAAGGGATGATTCTGAATCCATTGTAGGATGAGAGACTTTTTCCCCTTTTGTTATTCTAAGAGCAATTCTTTTATCCTTTAATCTCAGTTAAAACACACTACAGAGAAATTACCAAATATGAACAAAACTAGCTTTTCTGTTGACTGCACACATCTAAAATAAAGTTACTCCTTTGGGGTTAGACTGAGATCACAAGATAAGAATTATTAATTTAACTGGTCCAGTGACTTTCTGTGAACTGAGTGTTTAATAAATGTAGAAGAAAAAATAACTTGTGTTTTATCTTATAACTATGATATTCTTGATATTCTAAGAGACATATTTATATGGTGACCGGAAGTTTTAAAAAATGTATGGGAATCATTTCGACCCTATCAACTTGCAGATAAATGGAAAAAAAAAATTTTTCCTTATCCCTCATTTTCATTTTATGATATTAAAAGTTCAACCAACCCTGATATTACTCTTGGCAAGTCCTACATGATATGCATCCCCTGAAAGTAGACATTGAAAGAAAAGAAATTTATAAAAAGAAGAAATATGAGACTTGCTTACTGAGTTTATATTTAAAAAAAAAAAGGTAGATAAAATTGCATAAAAGACCTAACATCATAGGACAGAAGTGTAAATTCCGTAAGTCTTTCTGACTTTCTTTCCACTTGCTAGCTCTATTTCTAATGTATTCGTATAAACTAAAGTACAGTCATCATTGCCTTGTTCTTCTCTGTCATGCTCTACATTCTGACAGTTGTTGTTTCTTACAATCATATTTACAGCATCCAACACATTTTCTCCATTCTCAAGGTTGTTACCAAGTTCAGCTACACATTTCATCTCACCTGGACTATTTTAAAAGCTTCCAAAATCTTCTCCATAGCTCTATATCTTCTGTGACTACAGGATTAATCTTTGTAAATGTTAACACCACAATACTGAGCACACCACTTCCCTGTTCAAAGCTTCGAAAGTTCCCCCATTGCCCAATATCCTACATCTCGTGTCTTAGAATTGATGCACAGGTGACTGAAGCTTACCAAACTACTTTTGCTTTCCCTTCATCTTCAGGATACATTTACAATTTTAAAATTTATTGTTAGGAAAGTAATCCACGTTGATCATAAAAAGAAATTGAACTATGTGTATATAGTCTTTTCTGTGAAATAGGAAGATGTGTGATTTTGATATTGTGTCAACACCATATTATATATAGGCAGTCCCCATACAGTCCATGGTAAATCTTCAAAAAGCCTATTGTATTAAAATATTATGGAAGTCCACTGAACAAAACATGAGAGCTGTATCTATCGGATGCAGGAGGCTGGCATTTATGGTTGTGTGCTGTTAGCACAGATTTTGTGAATGTCTGGGTGCAGGGTAGGGGGTGGTACACAGTGGGCATGGAGAAGTGGCCTTATGCACCAAAGGTGCAAGTGCTCAGAACATAGCTGGTGATGGAGGCCCTGGCTGCCACCACCCTGTTGGTGTGGCTGTTTCCTGATCATGTAATGCCACAACTGCATCGGACACCACTCAGATCCAAGATCCTGTGAGTGCCCCGGGCCAGGTCAGTGCTACCAACACACACAGCCCAACTGGAAGAGCCAACACAAGCACTGCTCTACTCCTGGAGAGAAATGCACAATGACTCTGTGTGTTTCTTCCATCTTCTCTTGACTTTTCTGCATAATTCAGTTTTTGCCACTCCAGGTTTGAATTTTTGTTCAGTCCTATCATCTTGAGAAACTCCAAATATTCCTTCTGGTTTTCTAATTTCAGATCTTTGCACATTTCATTATAATACTTTATCTTCTGGAACTTCTCTTTGAAGTTTTGCTCAGCTCTTTTACTTCATCATTTTCTTTTTACTTTAGCTAGACTACTTTCTATAGCAAGTAACAAAGTCTCTTCTGAAATCTTTTTTTTCTCTTTGTCTTTTTAATGACTTTTTGCTTTCTTCATGTATGATGTCCTTGAGGTCATCCCACAACTTATCTGGTCTTCAGTAATTAGCTCAATGCATCAAGTCTCTTCTTGAGATGGTTTCTAAATTCAAGTGTGTTATACTCAGGGTCATACTTTGGCTTTCATGGATTTGTTTTAATTATCTGCATCTGCAACTTGAGCTTGCATATATGACCCATTGATGGTCTATATTCCACAGTCAGCCCCTGGCTTTGTTCTGACTGATGATATTGAGATTCTCCATCAACTCTTTCCATAGATGTAGTAGATTTGATTCCTGTGCAGTCTGGTGACGTCCACTGTATAGGTGTTGTCCATGTTGTTAAAAAAAAAAAAAAAAAGATACTTCCAACAAATAAATCATTAATCCTGTGAGTGCCCCGGACCTGGTCAGTGCTACCAGCACACACAGCCCAACTGGAAGAGCCAACACAAGCACTGCTCTACTCCATGAAAATTCTGTCATGTGATCTTCGGTGTCTTTTCTATCATCAAGGCTGTATTTTCCAAATATTGATCCTTCTTCTTTGTTTCTAACTTCTGTATTCCGATTACCAGTAATTATCAATGCATATTGATTGCAAGTTTGACTAATTTCAGACTGCAGAAGTTAGTAAAAAATCTTCAGTTTCTTCATTTTTTACATTAGTGGTTGGTGCATAAATTTGAATAATAGTCATATTAACTTGTCTTCCCTATAGGAGTGTGGATATTATTCTATCATTGACAGCATTGTATTTAAGCATAGTTCTTGAAATATTCCTTTTGATGATGTATGTAATTCCATTTATAATCAATCAGCATAATAAACCATGTAACTGTCTGATTCAAAATGGCTGATAACAGTCCATTTAAGCTTACTAGTGCCTAAGATGGGAGCTCTGGTAGCATAGTGGCTAAGACACTTGCCTGCTAACCAGACGGCTGGCGGTTCAAACCCACCAGCCACTCCTCGGAAGGAAGGTTGGGCAATCCTACTTCCGTAGTGATACTGCCTCGGAAACCCAAGGAGGGGTCGCTATGAGTCGGGGCCGACTCGACGGCACATAACAACAACAACAACAACAGTGCCTAAGATACCAATCTTTAAGAGTTTCATTTCATTTTTGACAACTTCCAGTTTTCCTAGATTCATACTTTGCACATTCCACATTCTGTTTATTTATGGCTATTTGCAGCTGTTTCTTCTCATTTTGAGTTGTGCCGCATCAACAAATGGAGGTCCCAAAAGCTTTATTTCATCCATATTATTAAGGACAACTCTACTTTGAGGAGGCAGTTCTTCCTTAGTCATGTTTTGAGTGCCTTCCAACCTGAGGGGCTCATCTTCTGGAAGTATATCAGACAATGTTTTACTGCTAGTAATAAGATTTTCACTGACCAATTTTTTCAGAAGTAAATTGCCAGGTCCTTCTTCTCAGTCTAAGTCTGGAACTTCCACTGAAATCTGTCCAGCATGAGTGACCCTGCTTGTATTTAAAATATCAGTGGCATAGATTCTAGCATCACAGTGACATGCAAGCCAGTTACCACAGCATGACAAATTGATAGATAAGTGGTGAGTGTATATATATATATATATATATATATATATATATATATATATGTATATGCCATATATATGTGTGTGCCACATATACATATACATATGGCATATACACATATGGTGTATATACATATGGAATATATATATGTGGTGTATATGCATATGGTACATACACACACACACACACACATATATATATATATACATGATATATATGATATGATCAAATAATTCTTTTCCCATGTACCTTATCCCACTCCATACTAAGTAGTAGTCATCATTAACAGTTTAGTGTATATCCTTTATCCCATAAACAAAATATACCTGTTTATTACATAGAGATAGAGATATGAAGTAGATTTGCTTTGAGACATTCCTTTTTCCCATGTCAGTGTATTACGAATATTTTCCAAGTGTTTCTCTTTTAATAAATGCCTTTATTCTAATTTATTGCCTTGGGCATTCAAGATGTCTCCCTTTCTAACATGTGTATACAATGCTTCATTGAATATCCTTGAATTTATATCATAAGTGCACTTGTTCAAGTGAATCTGTAGAATGATTTTCTAGAAATAATTGGATAAAATAACATGATGAGATTTAGTTTGAAAATTATTGCCAAATTGCCCTTCAAGAAACCTGCAGCCATCTATATGCAACAATGGGTCTCTCCTCCTCCAGAGCAAAGAATGAAGAAAACCAAAGATTCATGGAAACAATTAGTCCTAGTGACTAGTACACCATGCAATCCACAGCCTATATGACTATGAGACCAGCTACACTACCACTGTCAACCACTCAGAGGGGGATCTCTGTAGGAGATCCTAGATACAGAGGGAGAACAATGTGGAACAAAACTCAAAATAATTTGGGAAAAAAAGGGGGGATACCAGTTTACTGGTCTGATAGAGAGCCTGGTTGGACCCCTGAGACTATGGCCCCTAGCTGCCCTTCAGGTTTGGAATTGAACCCACACCTGTGGTTTCCAGCCAAACAAAAGACAGGCATATGAGTTGTACATTTACCTGAGGTAGATACCCTCCTTGGAAAGGACAATCATGGGAGAAAGAATGGCTGTTCATGCACAGGGAGACAGCTCAGGGGGCAGGAGT
Organism: Orycteropus afer afer; assembly: GCF_000298275.1. NCBI lineage: Eukaryota > Metazoa > Chordata > Mammalia > Tubulidentata > Orycteropodidae > Orycteropus > Orycteropus afer. Next base: position 2,466,619 of record NW_006921695.1, on the reverse strand, counting down.
GCATGGAGGGATGGACACAGGGAA
>NW_006921695.1:2434494-2466495 GCF_000298275.1 Orycteropus afer afer | reverse complement strand
GTCAATGTCATGAGACAAAGTGTATGTGAACTGCTGTATGGAAAGTGAATTTGCTCTGTAAATTTTCACCCCAATCACAATTAAGAAAAAAAAAAAAAAAGGATAACAGTATTTATGAACGTAAGGTAAATATTATTTCCCCAGCTAATGATAATAAATAATAATAGCTAATTTATATTTATTGAGCTTTTCTTTGTGCCAACTTGTTTAGATATTTTCTGTCACTTTTTGTTCACAATTATTTTCACTATTTTAAACATAAGGAAACCAGGGCTTAACATGATGAAAAAACTTGCTGGAAATTACACAGTTGACAAGTAAACGCAGGAATTTGATGGCAGACAGTTTGAATTCAGAGTCACTTTACCGAGCCTTAAACACTACATCATACCTCACTTGCTAGTGAAAGGTAACAGTTCAAAAAAGAAAAGCTGCGTCAAGGGGGGAATGTGCCCAGGACAGGAAAAAAACAGAGAGAGAGAAAGAAACCTGCCATCAATGTGTATTCCCCACCGTCCTCTTTTACAAGGAGCTCTGGTGGTGTAGTGCCTAAGGCATTTGACTGTTAACCAAAAGGCTGGTGGTTCAAACCCAACTGCCACTCCTCCGAAGGAAGGTTGGGCAATCTACTTCCTTAGAGGTACTGCCTCTAAAACCCAAGGAGGGAGGTTGCTATGAGTCCAACTGAATGGAGGCCAGTCAGTGAGCTTGAGTCTCCTATACAACACTCCAAAACAAGCCAAATTCACTGCCATCAAGTCGGTCTCGACTCATAGTCACCCCCTTCTGGTTAGCAGTCAAGTGCCTTAGGCACTGGGCCACCAGAGCTCCCTTTACAACACTAGGTAATATAGACTATTTTATTCTCTCCACCCTAATTGTTGTTGTTACGTGCCATGGAGTCAGCCCCGACTCACAGCGACCCCTCCTTGGGTTGCCGAGGCAGTATCACTACGGAAGTAGATTGCCCAACCTTCCTTCTGAGGAGTGGCTGGTGGGTTTGAACCGCCAGCCTTAGGCACTATGCTACCAGAGGTCCTTCTCCACCCTAATAGGTGAAGAAAATTATGTCCTTTTTTAATGTTCACTCTAAAATTCGTGAGTGAGTTTAAGTATCTTCCTTAATGTTAATATGTTTGTTTCACAAACTGCCTATCTGTATTCTTTGCCAGAAATTATGAAGTTGTTGGTTGTTTTCAAATTGACTTCTCTGAGCTCCTTGTAAATTAATAAATTTCACCATTTCTCTCTTATAGATCATTCAAATAATTTCCCCATTGTGTTGCTTGCATTTATACTCTGCTAATGATTTCTTTCTTTTTTCTTTTTTTTTTGCCTCACTAAAATTTTTATGTCAACAAATTTATCAATATAAACTATGTGGAAATGGTGCTCAAATTAGTGTGCATAAGAAACAAATAGGATGGTTGTAAAATGTACATTCCAGGAAAACAAATTAAAATTATGTCGAGTACATAATAAGAATTAGGAATCTTTCCTTCTTTCTCTGTGCTCTAGAGCAGTTTAACTACTATAAGAAAGATCTCTTTTCTTAATGCTAAGAAAGGATTGACTGGTGAAACTATTTGGTTTTGTTGTTTTCTCAGAGTGCCTGTTATCTCTTTGCAAAATTAGAAAGAAAAATATCTGATTCTCACAGTTGTTGGCAAGATTGTAGAGCAAATGGAACTCTCATATGCTGTTAATGGGAGTACAAACTGCCTCAACCAACTTGGAAAGCAATTTGGCAATGTCTTATAATATTGAAAATGCATATACTCCCCTGTAATTTAGCAATTCTATGTCTAGGTTTGTTGTCTATAGGAACGCTGACATTTGTGTATAAAGGAATGTATACTAGGTTATAAGATTGTTCATTGCATCATTGTTTCTAACAGAATAAATAATAATAATAATAACTAAATGTTTCATCTCCAGGAAATGAATGAATAAATTATTGTGGTATAATCACACAATAATGTACTATAAAAATGCAGTTAAAAATACATAAATTAGAGCTACATATACCACCATAGATAATTATTAAAAATTTAATTATAGTCTCCTAAAATTAATGATCACTGCAAAGTTAGTATTTTGTGAAGTAAAGCATTATATTTTATTTTTCCACTTCAAGATAGAATCATCAACTGTGCAGTCATTGAGCATATTTATTGGAGTGGTGATTTACCTTAAGATTTAGGTGGAGAGAAAATTCTCCCATGCGTGCATTCTATTTTTTTATTTTATTTTAAAGTCTGAAAAATCAAAGCCTCTAAATATAGAGCATTGCCAATATTCAGTATTCAGTTGAATGCTAACTGCTAAAATTTTAATGGGAGATGATCTGAATTACTTCCATGTCATTAGCATTCTGTTTGCCTCTATAATGATTTCTGCATCATTTTATATGTGGTGGTACAGTCACATAGAATATAAATACAAAATCAATAACAAAAATGCACTATAGAAAATGTTTATTTTCAATTAACAAGACTATAAGTACTTTTCAAAATGGAGATATGTTTTTTAAAAGTGTAGCATATAAAATAATGGCTATTGTTTCCTATTATACATCATCATACAGATAGACAATGAAAACACTGGTTTTAAGTATTTATTTAAGGAGGAAAGAGCAGGATAATTGCTACATTGTCTTCCCCTTTCTCATTTCCACGTTTCAAAATGCCAGAAACTTTTTGGGCAATCTACTTCTGTAGTGATACTGTCTCAGAAACCCAAGGAGGGGTCGCTATGAGTTGGATACGAGTCAATGGCAGAGAGTTTGGTTTTTTTGTTTAACATCCATAAAAGGTCATTAATATAATGTTCTTACAGGAAACTTCTGTGGGAGGATAATCAATCATACAGAAAGTATTTAAATGACCACAGAAGCACATACTAATTTAGTTTGTTGTTTTACATGATCCTATTGCCCACTTTTCTGCACATTACAGCAATACTTAAGAAAACTAACCTTTGCAGGAAAGACAATTTGTTTAAATTTTCAAACTCAATTGAATAAAAGGGGAAAGCACTGTTATCATTACCACAATAAGTCACACACACAAGCACACACACTCAACTGGAAGATGCCTACTTTAGTTTAAAGCTTGGACATAAGATTCTATTACCCTATTTGAGGGCATATTGAAAAGAATTTATGTCTGTGTATAAACTCCAGAGCTGACCCTTATTAGGTATGTGATATTAACACACATTTTATTATTTTTCTCTCAGTTCTAAAATGGTAACAAAACTACCTATCTCTCCCAGGTTTGTGGTGGACATAAAAGTTTAATGTTATATACATAGCATCTAGCAGAGTCACAAATAATACAACACATTCAAAAATGGTAGCTTTTTTTGTTAAAGATTGCACAAAATGTTGATATACCATGATAAATATTAACCCTCAAATTTTTTTCTGCTCATTTAAACCCAGTTCAGTTTAACATTTATTTAACTCCTACTGTGCAGCAGGTATCCCTGGATGGTGTAAACGGTTAATGTTTTTGGCTGCTAATTGAAAGATTAATGGTTCACGTCTAGTCAGAGTGATCTCTGAAGAACACTCTGATGATCTACTTCCAAAAAATCAGCCACTCTATGGAGCACAGTTCTGTTCTGACACACATGAAGTCACCATGAGTTGATTCCAACTTAAGTCAACATTGTTTTAATGCATTAAGCATTGTAATAAGTGAATAAGAAATGTTGTTTTTGGGCCTCAAGGAATTCAGTGTCTAGTAGGAAGATACAAATTAACATAATTTTAACTTAATATAGTAAGTGATGAGATATAGGAATTCCTAAGGCAATTTAATACCACAGAGCAAGGATACCTAATCCAACAAAGGGATAGATGGAAGATTTCAGAAAGAAGACAACTCAATTGAATATTGAAGAATGAATAAAGACAAGCCAGATTTTATTATTATTATTATTATTATTATTATTATTATTAATGAGAAAAGCCTTGCAGGAAGAGAGAGTAGATGAGAAAATACTTTTGGGAAATAAAAATTCTTTACTTGGGTGACAAGTGAAAGCAGTGAAATGGCAGGTACCGACTGAAGAAATGAAGCTCTTGAGATGGACAAGGGTCAGATCCTGTGATACCATATATAATATGGGCAGGAAACAAGAATTCCTAGATGGATGTTTGTTTTGGTTACCTAGTGCCACTATGACAAGAATAGACCACAAATGGATGGCTCAAACAAATAGAGATTTTATTCTCTTATAATTTTGTAGGCTAGAAGTCCAAGTTCTAAGTGCCAGTCTCTAGGGACTGGGTGAAAGACCCTCAACCTTGGGCTTCAGCTCTGCCTCTCACTCCCGGTCCACTGAAGCAGGAGGCTTTCTACACTCAGGAAGCTGCTGGCTGCTGAGCCTGACAAACCCAAGGTTGATAAGTAAAAAAGTACAGTTCTAGATATTACTAAACCACATGGCAGGTCATTGGTTCAAGTCCATTAAAAGTCCTAAAAATGGCAAAGCATGGCAGGCTGCTGAGTGAAGAGTGGGCTACATACAGGGTCCAAGCATGCCAAAAATTGTAGACCATGCCCAAAGCTTTTCCTTATAAATGGGAAGCAGACCAAATCCCTAAAGCAGCTACTCAGCTGCTCACAGCAGATTCCACCATGTAGTTGATTGCCAGTCTCATCATGGGGAATAATTACCACCAGCTGCCTAGCCACTCAAAACCAGGCCCAACCAAGTTGATATACAACCTTAACTACCACAATGCAGAAGGGACCATTCTCTGGGGAAGGATATCATGCTTAGTCGTGAAAGGTCAATGAAAGAGGGAAAGGCCCTCAATGAGATGGATTGATACAGTTGCTGCAATGATGGGCTAAGGTATAGTAAGGATCATGGAGCTGTCACAGGACTGGGCATTGTTTCATTCTGCTGTATATAGGGTCACTATGAGTTGAAGATGACTCGATGGCACCTAACAACAACAAACACAACCACAATGTTTTAAAGGTCAGATATATTTTTGAATAGCTCTTTATGGTGGATGGACTCCAAAAAAATCAAGCCTGGAAATTGAGACAATTAAGAAGTTACTTCAGAAGTCCAGGTGAGAGGAAAGAGTCTCAAATAGAAACAATGAACAAGAGAAATGCCCCAGAAATATTTAGAAGGTCAAATTGGGAGAACTTGAATGAATAGGTTAAGGGAGAAGGCTAAGATGATTCTCAGGTTTCATGCTTGGGTGGATGGCTGGATGGAGCTCTTCTAAGCACAGATCTGGAATGCAAATGAAAGTGAGAAAAATTTGGATAGAGAAGAAAGATGAGTTCAGTTTCAGGAGCTGCAGGAGAATTCAGGTGGTAGATGTTCAGAACATCAGCATAGTGTAATCAAAAAATTGTTACCTTCACGTCAACCCCAATTAATGGTGACCCCCTATGGTTTTCAATGGCTGTTTTTTTTGAAACTAGATTTCTGGGTCTTTCTTTTGAGGTCACGTGGGTGAATCCAAACTGCTAATGTTTCAGTTAGTAGCTGAGTGTGATAACCATTTGCGTCACTCAATTAAAAAACAGAAAAATTGATGCAGTACTGAAAGAGAAAATTCAGAATTAGAAAGGAAATGAATTAGAACAAAACTCTAGGGATAATCTGAACTGAAAAGAGATAGATCATGAAAGTGGATGAAGAAAAAACTTAGAGGTTACATAAGCAGAGAATGTTGTTAGAGGTCTTCAAGTCTACTCATAGAGTGACAGAGTAGAACTGCCCCATAGCGTTTTTTAGTCTGTACTCTTTATAGCAACTAGGTCTTTCTCTAATGGAACCACTGGGTGTATTTGAATTGCCAGCCTTTTGATTAGCAGCCTAGTTCTTAATCATTGTATCACCAGGGCTCAGTCCTTTTAAAGATCCTGGGGAAAGGGAATTTTAAGGAGTCAACAGCTATATACGTGATGAAGCTGCACTATAAAACAATTTATATTCTTCCCTGCTTTTCATAAATAATTTCATAAAGTCTTCTTAATTTGTCTAAAAATAAACATGTTCTTTAATGTGTACCTCCCAGAGCATTCTGTTGTTAGGTGCCAATGAGTCAGTTCCAAATCGTGGTGACCCTGTGTGCTCCATCCTGTGCCATCCTCACCAATGTTGTTATGTTTGAAACCACTGCTGCTGCAGCCACTGTGTCAGTCTATTTTGTTGAGGGTCTACTTTTTTTCACTGACTGTTTAACTTATCAAGCATGATGTCCTTCTCTAGAATGGGTCCCTCCTAATTACATGTCCAAAGTATGTGAGCATTCTGGCTGTACTTCTTCCAGACAGATTTGTTCAATCTCCGGTGGACCACAGAATTTTAAGTATTCTTTGCCAGCATCACAATTCAAATGCATCAATTCTTCTTCAGTCTTCTTTATTCATTGTCCAGCTTTCACACATATTTCAAAAACCAAACCAAACCCACTGCCATCAAGTCATATCTGACTCATAGCAGTCCCTCCTTGGGTTTCCAAGGTGGTATCACTATGGAAGTAGATTTCCCAGCCTTCCTTCTGAGGAGTGGCTGGTGGGTTTGAACCACCAACCTTCTGGTTAGCAGTCAAGTGCCTTAGGCACTACGCTACCATATTAGACTATTGAAAATACCATTGATTTTACCAGATATATCTTAGACTTCAAAGTGACATCTTTACTCTTCAACACTTTAAAGAGGTCTTTTTTAGCAGATTTGCCCAGTGCAATACATCCTCTGATTTCTTGACTGCTGCTTCCATGGGTGTTGATTGTGGACCCCAGTAAAATTAAATCCCTGACAACCTCAATCTTTTCTCCATTTATCATGATGTTGCTTATTGGTCCAGTTGTAAGGATTTTTGTTTTCTTTATGTTGAAGTGTAATCCATGATCTGAAGGCTGTAGTCTTTGATCTTCATCAGTGCTTCATGTCATCTTCATTGTCAGCAGGCAAAGTTGTAGCATCTGCCTATCACAAGTTGTTAATGATGCTTCCTCTAATCCTGATTTTTCGTTCTTCTTCATATAGTCTACTTCTTGGGTTATTTGCTCAGCATAAGTACAGTGAGACGATACAACCCAGATGCACACTTTTTCTGATTTTCAACCATTCAGTGTCCCCTTGTTCTGTTCAACTAATTATCTCTGGGTCAGAATACAGGTTCCTCATGAGCATAATAGAGTGTTCTGGAATTCCTAATCCTTGCAATGTTATCTATAATTTGTTATAATTAACATAGTCAAATGCCTTTGCATAGTCAATAAAACAGAAGCAAATATCTTTCTGGTATTCATTACTTTCAGCAAAGATTCATCTGACATCAGTAATGATATCCCTCATTCCACTTTGTCTTCTGAATCCAACTTGGATTTCTGGAAGTTCCCTGTCTATATACTGTTATAACTGTTTTTAAATTATTTTCAGAAAAATTTTATTTGCATGTGATGTTAATGATATTGTTTAATAATTTCTGCATTTTGTTGGATCACCTTTCTTTGAAATGGACACAAATATTTATCTCTTCCAGTCAATTGGCCAGGTAGCTGTCTTCCAAATTCCTAGGCATAAATGAGTGAGTGCCTCCAGCACTGCATCCATTTGTTGAAACATCTCAATGGGTGTTCCATCAATTCTTGGAGCCTTGTTTTTGACCAGTGTCTTCAGTTCAGCTTCAGTGTCATTGGTTCTTAAAATAGTTGACCATCAACATATTCTTCTTGGTACAGTAACTCTGTACCAAAGATGTAACTTTGAAGTCTAAGATATATCTTCTTTTGATGCTTCCTGCATCATTCAATATTTTGCTCTTAGAATCTTTCAATATTGAGACTCAAAGTTTGTATTTTGTCTTTTCTTCCCTTAGATTGAGAAATCTCAAAAATCTTCTTCCCTTTTGCTTTCCTAATTCCAGGTCTTTGCACATTTTATTATAACTCTTTACTCAAGTTCTTCTCAAGCTGTCCATTAAAATCTGTTCAGCTCATTTATGTCATCATTTCTTCCACTCATTTTAGCTACTTTACATTCAATATCAGGTTTCAGAGTCTTTTGTGACATTTTCTGACAAAATTTTTGTCTTTTCTTCCTTTCCTTTTTTAATTACCTTTTGCTTTCTTAATGTATGATGTTCTTAATGCCATCCCTCAACTTGTCTAGACTTGGTCACTGGTGTTCAAAGCCTCAAATCTACTGCACTTACGCAGTTGAAAAAAAAAAAAAAAGTATTCGCAATGAATAAGTCAGTGCTCTTGCAAAATTCTATCGTGTGGTCTCTGGCATCATTTCTATGACCAAGGCCATGTTTTCCACCTACCAATGGTTCTTCCACATTTCCAATTTTGAATTCCAATCAACAGTAATTATCAATATATCTTGGTTGCATGCTTGGTCAACTTCGGACTGCAGAAGTCAGTAAAGATCTTAAATATCTTAATCTTTGACTTTAGTGTTTGATGCATAAATATGAATAATAGTAGTATTAACTGGTCTTTCTTGTAAGTATATGGATAGTATCTTATCATTGACAGAATTCTACTTCAGGACAGATTGTGAAATGTTGCTTTTGAATTTGAATGTGATGTCATTTTCTCTTCAACTTATCATTCCCAGCATAGTAGAACATATGATTATCTGAAAATGGCAAATATCAATCTATTTCAACTCATTAATGCCTGAAATAACAATCTTCAAGCATTCATTATCATTTTTAACAACTTGCAATTTTCTTTGACTCATTTTGTTAATTATACATTCCGAATATTAATGAATATCTGTAGCTATTTCTTGCCATTTTCAGTCATCGCATTAGTAAATGATAGTCCTGAAAGCTGTACTCCATCCATGTCTTTAAGGTTAACTCTACTTTGAGGAAGCAGCTCTTCTTCAGTCACAATTTGAGTGTCTTCTAACCTGATTAGGAGCTTAACCATTGCACCACCAGCATTCAGCCTTCTTAAAAATCTTAAAACCAAAAAAACTAAACTCACTGCTGTCAAGTCAGATCCAACTCACAGTGACCTCTTCTTGGGTTTCTGACATGGTATTACTACGAAAGTAGATTGCCCAGCCTTCCTGGTTTGAACTGCAGCCTTCTGATTAGCAGTCAAATGCCTTAGGCAGTACACCACCAGAGCTCCTTAAAAATCCTGAGGGAAAGCAATTTTAAGGAGTCAATATCCATCTATAAGGAGCTCCAGTGGTCCAGTGTGTAAGGCATTTGACTGCTAACCAGAGGGTTGGCAGTTCAAACCTCTCCATGAAAGGAAGATGGGACAATCTACTTCTGTAAAGATTTACTGTCTTAAAAATTCAGTGGGGGTGGCTATGAGTCAGAATCAACTCAATGGCAGAGGGTTAGGTTTTTTTTTTTTTGTTTTTAATCCATCTACATGATGAAGCTCCCTATAAAACAATCCATGTTCTTCCCTACTTTTTCATGAACAATTTTCTAAATTCATCTTAATTAATCTAAAGATAAACAGTATTTTATATGATGTTTAATGTGCATCACCCAGATTATATGTGGTCCATATTGCGCAAATAAAGGAAATTCTCTTTATTCCAACATATTTTTATCTTTTATCTATTTGTTTTTCTTCTCTCTCTCTTTTAAACTACTTTTCAATGTATTAATGTATAATTGAAATGAGATGCTTTTAATTTATTTTAATCTATTTCTTTTAAATCCCTGCCTTTCATATGAGAGATCAGTGTTCAGATCTTGGACAATGTGCCGCATGCTTAGTCACTACTTATCTGACAGTTGAGGCTTCTGTATTGCTATGGCACTGAACAAGTTTCAGTAGAGCTTCCAGACTAAGATGGGCTAAGAAGAAAGACCTAGGGTTCTATTTCTGAAAATTAGCTGTCTCAGTTTCTTAGTACCGCTGTAACAAAAAATGCCAGAAGTGGATGGGTTTAACAGCTAGAAATTTATTTTGTCCCAGGTTAGGAGACTAGAAGTTTGAGTTCAAGGCATTGAGTCTAGGGGAAGGTTCTTTGTCTTTTCTAGAAGAAAATCCTTGTCTTTGTTTCCTAGCCTCAGTGTTTCTTGGCAACTTGGCTATCTCTACATGGCATCCGTATATCCCCAATTTGTACTTGTTTGTCCCCGAGTCTACTCTGCTTTTTTTTTTTTTTTTTTTCATATCTCAAAAGTGATTAGTTTTAAGACATAGGCACACTGTACACTTATATGGTCACTTTAACATAACAAAGAAAACCTTATTCCAAAATAGGCTTATATCCACAGGTTTGGATTCCAATAAATATTATGCTTAAAACAATTCTATCCATAATATCAGCCAACTCTTTAGATTACAATGGCCTGATCCACAACCAGTCATGGGTATGGCACAAGACAAGGCCATATTTTATTCAGTTGTGCATGGAACTGACATGATTTGGGGCCCCTTATAAGTAGGGGGCTGGGTCAGTGGCAGCTACAAAAACACCGTGAGAACTGAGAGGAGAAAATGCTCAATGTCATGTTTTTATATTAATCAGGTGAAAAGGAATAATATTACAAAAATTAACACTTCTTAAATTGAAGTAAGATAATATATTAAAACTAGTCAAGGAAGGATTTTTCACTCTTTCTCAGCTTGATCATTAGTGACTTTACATATAAGGAACAGATTTTTGTTTGGATTAGGTTAGATTTGTTTTGGTTAGGTTAGATTGTGAATTTTGCTCTTCATCTTCTAATAGTACACACTGTGTTTCAATAACTTTTGGAAAGATAAGTTGGTATTTGTTTGTGGAAGCAAATAACAGGACATCTGCTATTGATGTAAAATTTAAAGAAAAAAAATGTTATTGAGAAGTTTAATTAAGTGTGTGCTCTATAATTCTTTAAAGTCAACAGAGATTCCAATTAACATGCTTAAATATTATTTATGCTGTATTTCCATGCAAGAAGCTGTGAAAAACAACAGAAAATAATTTTCAAACTTCTTATGTGTTCTCTCCTTTTCCCTCATAAGCAGAGCAAGGGTGCAAAGCTGTTTTTATGAATATTCCCCATGCAATGTGCAATTGTATCTTTTTTCCATAAAGATGCCAATATCTTATCTCCATATTTTGTTATGGGAAAAGATTAGTATCCTGCAGATATACATGCCTTGTTCTGCTGCTTCAGAAATGCATATTCAACAAAGAATAATAAGGTTTGGAAAACAAGAAGTAGTATTAATGCATTGGTAGTCAAAACCAGAAGAATGTTGCTACATCAATTACACTGGGATTCATGAAGGCAGTCTCCATAGCAACATTATTTTCATAAGGCACAGAACTGCTGCATCTTATGTTATTTTTTCCATGCAAAAACTGAAGGTTATATTATCATTTTTCCAATACCTCATTTATTCTATGCCCTCACACAGGTCCAATTGCATTCAAAAGGAGTCTTAGACAGAATAGATTGCTCCCTGTCTAGGTGGAATAATACTCTTAACTGAGTTTCTAATGGAAGTATACAGTGTTAGAGGATTTGATATAAATCTGAGAAACATATTACTTGACATTCACTCTGAGAACTTAGGAGCTAATTGTCTAAACAGGATTGTATAAATCCAGGATAGAGTCCTGGTAGTGCAGTGGATAAGCACGGCATAGTGCCTAAGGCACTTGACTGCTAACCAGAAGGCTGGCGGTTCAACCCACTAGCCACTCCTCTGTAGAAAGATGGGGCAATCTACTTCCTTAGTGATACTGCCTTGGAAACCCAAGGAGGGGTTGCTATGAGTTGGGTCTGACTCAACAGCACATAACAACAACAACAGAACAACAAAAATGTCAGCAGCTCAAACCGTTCTGCCACTCTACAAGAGAAACATGAAGCAATTGGCTTTCATAAAGATTTAAACCCTTGGAGACTGTATAGGGCAGTTCTACTTTGTCCTATAGGATCACTATGAATCAGAATCGACTCAAAAACAATGGATATATAAATCCAATAAGGGAATGCCTGTACCAACAAAGTATCCACTGCTATTGAGTTGGCTCTGACTCATAGCAACATTTCCTTGGGTTTCTTAGGCAGATCACTATGGAAGTAGATTGCCCAACCTTGCTTCTGAGGAGTGGCTGGTTGGTTTGAACTTCCAGCCTTCTGGTTAGCAGTCCAATGCCTTAGGCACTAAGCCACCAGAGCTCCCAAGTACAATACAGTTTGTATGAATAAAGAGTTTAAGGTAACATTGGCCTCTTTCTGTTTTTCTATTTGATTTGAGGACTAAGTTTAGAAGATGAATAGATCTAATGTTAATTATTTTTCATTTAAAAATCCATTTAGATTATCCATCTAGATATTGTTCCTTTTAAAATGCTTGTTTTTATTTATGAAAGATAATGATGGAAGAAGAAATGGAGGGGAAGATTTGCAATATTTCTTCTTATACTATGTTAAGGTGCTCTGGTGGTATAGTGCCTAAAGCATTTGGGTGTTAACCAGAAGGTTGGCAGTTCAAATCTTCCAGCCACTCCTTGGAAGGAAGACTTGGCAATCTACTTCCATAAAGATTTACCACCTCAGAAACCCAAAAAGTTTCACTACGGGTCAGAATTGACTCCAAGTCTGTGAGTTTGGTTTTGGTTTTGGTTTTATACTATGTTAAGTAAAAGTTAAATTTCATACTAATTTTAAATTGTCTCTTCTCAGTATGATTCAAACATCTAATAGCTAACATCTTTTTTTTATTTTAATGCTAAGCTGTATTTTTAGAATTAAAAATGTATTACAACAATACAACTGCATTTTTTAAAAATCATTTCTGAAAAATGAAAAAAATACACTTTCTCTCAGAAGACTAGAATAGGCCTATCATGAGTAAACATCTACTTATTCAATAAGCTAGAATAAGTTTCCTTGGAGCTTTCACGGTCCATTGATTAAATGCATAATTAGGTGAGAAGTTTTCTGAAGTTTTAAACCACTCATACCATGCTTCAGGCAAACCAGAGAGATACTAATGAAAATGTTTTAAGCTATTAGTTAAACAAGTAATTCTCTTGTGATTAGTATACCAAACCCACTGCCATGAAGACAATTCTTACTCATAACAACACACATTGGTTTTCTAAGGCTATAAATCTTTAGGGAAGTAGATTATTTCATCTTCCTCCCTCAGAGCAGTTGGGGGGTTTGAACCACCCATCTTGGGATTAGCAGCCCCTTTGTAATTTTGTTGTTGATATTAGGTGTTCTCAATCAGCTCTGACTCCTAGTGACCCTATGCACAACAGAACAAAACACTCCCCAGTCCTGTGACTGGCTCGCAATCCTTGCTATACCTGAACCCATCATTGTAGCCACTATATCAATCCATCTCATTGAGACTTTTCCCCTTTTTCACTGACCCTCCATTTTACCAAGCATAATATCCTTCTCCAGGGAATGGACCCTTCTGACAACATGACCAAAGTAGGTGAGGCAAAGTCTGGCCATTGTCAATTCCAAGGAGTCTTCCAATTGCACTTCTTCCAGGACAGACTTGCTAGTTCTTCCAGCAGTCTATGGTATTCTTCTCCACCACCACAATTCAAAAGCATCAAGTCTTCTTCAGTCTTCCTTATATTGTCCAGCTTTCAAATGCATATAAAGCCATTGAAAATACCATGACTTGGGTCAAGCACACTTTAGTCTTCAAAGACACATCTTTGCTCTTCAACAAGGATCTTTTGCAGCAGAATTGCCCAGTGCAATACATTGTCTGATTTCTTGATTGTTGCTTCCATTAGTGTTGATCATGGAAACAAACAATATGAAATCTATGACAACTTCAGTGTTTTCTCCACTTACTATAATGCTGCTTATCGGTCCAGTTGTGAGGATTTTATTTTCTTTATGCTGAGATATAATCCATACTGCAGAGTGTAGTCTTTAATCTTCATCAGTGTTTGAAGTCATCCTCACTTTCAGCAAGCATGGTTGTGTCACCTGCATATTGTAGGTTGTTAATGAGTCTCTCTCCAATTCTGATGCCATGATCTTCTTACAGCCCACTTTTTGAATTATTTGCTCAGCACACAGATTGAATAAGTATGGTGAAAAGATGCAACCTCGATGCTCTCCAATCCTGATTTTAAACCATGCAGTATCCCTTTGTTCTGTTTGAACGACAGCCTTTTGGTCTATGTACAGGTTCCTCATGACTACAATTAAATGTTCTGGAAATCCCATTCTTCTCAATGTTATCCATAACTTTTTTATGATACACACAATCAAATGCTTTTGCATAGTCCATAAAACACCTTTCTTGTATTCTTTGCTGACACCAGCAATGATATCCCTTATTCTACTTCCTCCTCTGAATCTAGCTTGCATTTCTGGAAGTTCTCTGTCAATATACTGCTGAACTGTATTTTCAGCAAGGTTTTAATTGCATGTGATATTAATGATATTGTTCAATAATTTCTACGTTATGTGGGATCACCTTTCTTTGATATGAGTACAAATATGGATCTCTTCCAGTCAGTTGACCAGGTAGCTGTTTACCACATTTCTTGGCATAGATGAGTATGTACCTCCAGTGCAGCACCTGTTTGTTTAACATCTCAATGGGTGTTCCGTCAATTCCTGGAGCCTTGTTTCTCATCAATTCCTTCAACGCAGCTTCAACTTCTTTCTTCAATACTGTTGGTTCTTGATCATATTCCACCTCCTGAAACAATGAACACCAACCAATTACTTTTGGTACAGTGACTCTGTATATTCCTTCAATATTATTTTGATGCTTTCTGCATCATTCAATATTTTACCCATGGGATCTTTCAGTATTGCAACTCAAAGCTTGAATTTTTCCTTCAATTCCTTTGGCTTGAGAAATGCTGAATATGTCCTTCTTCCCTTTTGATTTTCTAACTACAGGTCTTTGCATATTTCATTATAATATTTGATATTGTCTTCTAGAGCTGTTTTTTGAAATCTTCTGTTCAGTATATTCTGTTTAAAAGATTACTAAAATTACCTTTAAAAATCACAATTACAATAATGAAAAGGAAATATGAAATTTGATATGTGTATATACATTGAATACATTAACAGGCCCTCCAAAAATGTATATTTTTTTAAATTATTATTTTTGTTATTTGTTTGATAGTTATGGAATCATTTCATCCCATCTCTGTTCCCATTAGTCTAAAAAATGTTATGCTGAGATGGTTGATTTGATCCATAAATGATATGATTAATCTCTTTAGCAAACACTTTTTTAGACACACTGTTGCTGTTCTCTTGACATCATGCTTAACTTTTGCAATAGGATTTTCCCAATCTTCAAGTCCTAGTTTCTTTTTATTTAACAATTCACTCCTCAATTTATCTCTTTCCTCCCACATTTCACTCTAAACTGTAAGGAGAAGCCAGACAACCCCTCAAGATCTTGTTTAGAAATTTTCATAGCAAAATATCAAAGTTCATCACTTACAGTTTATACTTTCCACAAAACACTCAGAATAATTCAATCAAGTTTTGTCACTTTATGAAAAGGATTTCCTTTTTTCCATTGCCCAATATCACATTCATTACTTCCTGTAAGGCCTCACTAGAAGAAATTTAACATCCACATTTCTGTTAATATTCTGTTTGTGAAAATATATTTCCCCACAACTCTCCTCACTTCATTACGAGCCCTCTTCAGAATCACCTATTAGGTTCATAATTCTACCTATATTATATTCAAGTCTACCTAGACATTTGTTGTAAAGTGTCTCAAAGTTCTTCTGGCCTCTATCCATTATCTAAATTCAAAACCACTTCCATATCTTTAGTTATTTTTGAGAGAAGCATCTCACTGCAAGTACTAAATTCTGTCTTAGTTTCTTTGGCATGCCATAACAAAATATCCCAAAGTGGGTGCGTATAAAAAACAGAAATTTATTTTCTCAAGATTCTAGAAGCATGATGTTCACAGTCATAGGGTCAGCTCTCTCTGTTGGCTTTAGGGAAAAGCTCTTCCTTGCCCCTCTCAGCTACCAGTGCCCCCAGTCATTTCTTTGTATTCTTTGACTTGTAGATGTATCCTCACATAATATCATCTTTCCCCTTTTTGTAACTCTATTTCCATGTCTGTTCTTTCATTTTATAATGTACCCCTTAGAAAGTATTAGGATTAGGTCTCACCTTACTCCAGTATGACTTAACTGACACATTGGGGGGAGGGAAAGTACACAAAACATCTATTTACCTAAACAAGATCACATTCACTAGTACAGTGATTTGGACTACAACAAATCTCTTTTGGTGGGCACAATCAAGCCATAGTATTACTCATGAAGTCTTCTGAGTCTCAAACTTTGACTGGGGAAGAGTTGACTCCTCAGAGCAGAAACAACCTTAATGATATGGATAGAGTAAAGCTTTTGGGACCTGTTATGGCTGATGTAGCATCACTCAAAATGAGGATAAACAGATGCAAACATCCATTAATAATTGGAACATGGAATGTATGAAGTATGAATCTAGGAAAACTGTAAGTTGTCAAAAATGAAATGGAACACATAGAGCTCTATATCCTAGACAATAGTGAGATGAAATGAACTGGTTTGGGCCATTTTGAATCAAACAACCATATGATCTACTATGCTGGGAAACAAATTGAAGAGGAATAATGTGGAATTCATCATCACAAAGAATGTTTCAAGACCTGTCCTGAAGTACAGTGCTGTCAGTGATAGGATGATATCCATACACCCACAAGGAAGATCAGTTAATACTACTATTATTCAAATTTACGCACAACCACCAAAGCCAAAGATGAGGAAATTGAAGATTTCTACCAACTTCTGCAGTCTAAAATTGACTAAATATGCAATTAGGATGTGTTGATTATCACTGGTGACTGGAATGCAAAAGTTGGAAAAAAAGAAGAGTTACTGGTAGTTGGAAAATAAGGCCTTGGTGTTAGATATGATGCTGGAGATCACATGATGGAATTTTGCAAGACCAACAACTTATTTACTGCAAAAACCTTTTTTCAACAGTATAAGCAACAACTACACATGTAAACTTCATCAGATGGAATACGGAATCAGAGTGACTACATCTGTGGCAAGAGGCAATGGAGAAAAAAGGTCAATATCTTTGGCCAAAACAAGGCCAGGAACTGATTTTAGAACAGACCACCAACTGCTCATATGCACGTTCCAGCTGAAGTTGAAGACAATAAAAACAAGTCCATGAAAGCCAAAATATTACCTTGCTATATTCCCCCTGAATTTAGAGACAATTTAAAGAATAGATTTGATGCACTAAATACTAATGATTGAAAACCAGAGGAATTGTAGGATGACATCAAGAACCACCCATGAAGAAAGCAAGAGGTCATTAAAAAAGATGAGAAAAGAAGAAAACATCAAAATAGGTGTCAGAAGAGACTCTGAAACTTGTCCTTTAATGGAGAGTAGCTAAAGCAAATGGAAGAAATGGCAAGATAAAAGAGCTGAACAGAAGATTTCAAAAAGCAGCTCAAGCAGATAAAGCCAATTACTATAATGAAATGTGCAAAGACCTAGAGTTAGAAAACCAAAAGGGAAGAACATGTTTAGCATTTCTCAAGCTGAAAGAACTGAGGAGAAAATTCAAGCCTCGAGTTGAAATATTGAAAGATTCTATGGGAAAAATATTGAATGATGCAGGATCAAAAGAAGATGGAAGGAATACACAGAGTCACTGTACCAGAAGGAATTGCTTGATGTTCACCCATTTCAGGAGGCAGCGTATGATCAAGAACCAATGGTATTGAAGCAAGAAGTCAGAGCTGCACTGAAGGAATTGGCAAAGAACAAGGCTCCAGTGTATTCGGTGGAATACACTTTGAGATGTTTCAACAAATAGATACTCTGCTAGAGGTACTTGGATATGCCAAGAGATTTGGAAGAGAGCTACCTGGTCAACTGACTTCAAGAGATCCATATTTGTACCTATTCCAAAGAAAGGTGATTCCACAGAATGTGGAAATTATCAAACAATATCATTAATATCACATGCAATTAAAATCTTACTGAAGATAATTCAAAAATGGTTGCAGCAGTATATTGTCAGAAAACTACCAGAAATATAAGCTGGATTCAGAAGAGGATGTGGAAGAATGATGTCATTGTTGATGTCAGATAGATCTTAGCTGAAAGCAAGGAATACCAGAAATATGCTTACTTATTTTTTATTGACTATGTAAAAGCATTTGATTGTGTGTATCACAAAAAAAAAATGTGGATAACATTGAGAAGAATGGGAATTCCAGAACACTTGATTGTACTCATGAGGAACCTGTGCATAGATCACGAGGCTGTCATTCAAACAGAACAAGGGGATACTGCATGACTCAAAATCAAGAAGGGACTGTGTCAGGGTTGTATCTTTTCACCATACTTATTCAACTGGTATGCTGAGCAAATAATCTATGAAGCTGGATTATATGAAGAAGAACATGACATCAGGTTTGGTGGAATATTCATTCACAACCTGTGATACACAGATGACACAACTTTGCTTACTGAAAGTGAGGATGACTTGAAGCACTTTCTGATGAAGATTAAAGACTACTCCGCAATATGGATTGCACCTCAGTATAAAGAAAACAAAATCCTCACACCTGTCCAATAAACAATTTCACAGTGGATGGAGAAAAGATTGAAATTGTCCAGGACTTGACATTACTTGGTTCTACAATCAACACCAATGGAAGCAGCAGCCAAGATATCAGACAATGCATTTCATTGGACAAATCTTTTGCAAAAGACTCCTCTCAAGTGATGAAGGCAAACATGTCTCCTTGAAGACTAAGGTGCACTTAACCCAAACCATGGTATTTTCATTCACCTCATATGTGTGTCGGAGCTGGACAATGAAAGACCAAAGAAGAGTTGATGCTTTTGAGTTGTGGTGTTAGAGAAGAATACTAAGAGTACCATGGTCTGTTAAAAGGACTAACAAATCTGTCCTAGAAGATGTGTAGCCAGAATGCTCCTTGGAAGTGAGAATGGCCAGACATTGTTTCACCTACGTTGGTCATGTTGTCAGAAGGAATCATTCCCTGGAGAAGGATATCATGCTTGGTAAAGTGGTGGGTCAACAAAGAAGGGGAAGACCCTCAGTGAGATGGATAGACACAGTGGCTGTAACGATGGGCTCAGGTATAGCAAGAATCGTGAGACTGACACAGGACTGGCAGTGTTTTGTTCTGCTGTGCATAGGGTCACTATGAGTGAGAGATGACTCAACGGCACCTAACAACAACAACTCTGAGATTTTCAGTATAAAAAATTTAGAAAACTGTTTTATTATAACTAAACAAACCCACCAGCCACTCCTCAGAAGGAAGTTTGGGCAATCTACTTCCATAGTGATACCACCCAGAAACCCAAGGAGGGATCATTATGAGTCAGGTGCCACTCGAGGGCACATAACAACAACAATAATAATTACTTATTATTATTGCCTTTAAATTGTCCACTTTATAATTGTAAAATTAATTTTCATTGTAAAAATTTGAAAGTTACTTGCTTTCTGTTATAGTTTTAATTCTTAGATTCAATACACAAAAGACAGAGTTAAAGTAAAGAAAGGAAATCTATTTTTTCAATATTTACATTTATATATTGATCTGAATAATGATAGTAATAGCTCCCAAAGATGTCCTGATCCTAAACCCAGGAATCTGTGAATGTTACCTTATATGTGTGTGACATGTAAGGGTCACACACACAAGACAAGATGCTACGTGAAGATACACCTACATACAGCAACAAAGGAATGCCAAAGATTTGCCAGCAGAAACCAGAACCTACAAGAAAGTCTTGAGATACTTCCTCTCTCAAAGTCATCAGAAGGAATTGACATTACAAAGACCCTGTTTGGGCTTTTGGCCTCAAGAATTGTGAGAAAATAAACATCTCCTCTTTAAAAATCAACAACTTTTTGGTATTTTCTTATGACAGCCTTAGGAAAATAAGATATGGAGGTAATTCATTAAGAAAGAAATTATGCAATAGTTGTATAAACTAACCAGGAAATGTATTTTATTAAAAAGTATTTTATCAATTATATAGTCTCTGGTTATAAACTATAGGTTTTTAGGTTAAAGTTTACAACTCTCTAAGGAGAATTGAGTTACATGTCCACAAAGAACTTTTGGTAGGTGGAATAGTTTTAAGGTCAGTAAAAACAACATAGACAAATGACCAAGAATTCTAAAGGGTTACACAGTTATTGAGTAAACTGAGTTCCTAAAGACAAACTGCTTTTAAAGATTATAAAAATACATGTTAAAGAAGTATATTAACATCAAATTTTTGTGTTATCCTCATTTGAATAAGGAGCTCTGATAGCATAGTGCCTAAGGTACTTGACTGCTCATCAGAAGGTTGGCGGTTCAAACCCACCAGCCATTCCTCAGAAGGAAGGCTGAGCAATCTACTTCCGTGGTGAAACTGCCTCGACAACCCAAGGAGGGGTCACTATGAGTTGGCGCCGACTCCATGGCACATAACAAACAACAACATTTGAATATGCAGAATTTGTGTGTGGCAACATTTTCTATTATATTAAAGGATCAAAAGCAATAGAATATTGTTTATCTTAACATACATATTGAATGCATCTGGACTGTCTATCTCTTCCAACATTGTATTATAAGGTTACCAATATATGGCTCCATAACAGTCTGTTAACTTAATAATTTTAATTTTTCTTTTATTTTAATATATAAATTTGTGATTTAAAACTCTAAACCCTTCTTTCTTATTGTTTTATTGTTGAATCAATAGAAACTTTGGTTATATCAAACAGAAACTTTTAATTACTGCATTCACTAATCTCTACTGACATATTTCACCCCTTCCATCTGTTCCTGTATATATCACTTTACTAACCCTTAAATGCCTTTTACACTAGCTAACTCCTCGTGGGAACTTTGCACACATTTCTCAATTTTTCACCTACTCAGCTAAAGGCTACCTCTGAACCCAGTACCATGTGAAACAGCTTTGTTTTTTCTGCTTGCCATCTTGCATCTCTGTCTTTTTTTAAGAACAGCAGTACAAATTTTATAACTGTCAAAATTTTTTTTTCAAACAACCTGTCTTTCCTTTACCTATCTGCAGAGTATCTATCTACAGAACCTCTATCATTATTGTTCTTCTTTATTTCTTTAGATTTCTTACAGACCTTATTTTCCTTTTAGAAATTAAGTCCAGAGGGCAAGGAAAGTAAATATATCTCATACAAGATATAATTTCTAGTCTATCTAATACAATGGCACATAACAACAATAATGATACATTTGAGTAAATGTTGAACCACAAATTTATAAAATTTTCAAATATTTCCTAAAAATTGAGATTATGTAAATTTGTTGTTGTTGTTGTTGTGTGCCGTTGAGTCGGCCCCGACTCATAGCGACCCCTCCTTGGGTTTCCGAGGCAGTATCACTACGGAAGTAGGATTGCCCAACCTTCCTTCCGAGTAGTGGCTGGTGGGTTTGAACGGCCAGCCTTCTGGTTAGCAGTCAAGTGCTTTAGCCACTATGCTACCAGAGCTCCTTATGTAAATATATATTAAAAAATAATCCTCAGAAACAGAAATATTTTAGGAGAGGTCAAAAGGATATATAACAGTATAAATAAATGTATTGATATAACAGTATAGATAAATGAATTTGATACATTCCCACAAAAAGATAAGATGTCTGTCTCTTCAATTACTGGTAATAAGATATAAAATGTGTAATATTTGTTACAACAGTAGCTTTCTTATGAAGAACTCTCTTTGGATTTGTGGATAGAATTCAGGGATTCTGTGAACCTGATTGGAAAAGTAAGTTTTTGAACCTCTAAATCAAAATTAGCATTTATTTCCATCATAAATGTAGGCAACATGCCATAGCACTATTGACAGTACCTGTGCCTCTGTTACCAAAATCACTCACACCACAGGAGGTGGCTATAGTTGCAAAATATCATTTATGCTCAAAACTAACTTAAAATTACAGCAGATATTTGTTCTGGTTACCTAGTGCTGCTCTGAAAAGAATATACCACAAATGGGATGGCCTTAACAAACAGGAGTTTATTCTTACAATTTGGAGGCTTTAAGTACAAGTCCAAAGTGCCAGCCAGGCTCTAGGGACTGTGTGAAAGTCCCTCAGCCTTGGGCCTCAGCTCTGCCTCCAGCTCCAGGCCCACCGAAGCTAGGTTTTCTTCACTCAGACAGCTGCTGGCTGCTGAGGCTAACAAGCCCAAGGTTGACAAAAAAAAAAAAAAATGGCAAAGTCCCAATGTTACCAAAACCACACAGCAGGCCATTAATTCAAGTCCATCGTAAGTCCCAAGGTCAGCAGAGCATGGCAGGCTGCTAAACAATGACATGGATACATGTAGAGTCCAAGCATGCCATAAGCTAGAGACCATTCTGCAAGGCTTCTGCTTATATACAGGAAGCAGACCACATTCCCTAAGGCAGCTACTCAGCTGCTCCCAGTAGATTCCACCATGGAGTTGATTACCAGTCTCATCATGGGAAATACTACATCCAGCTTCCCAACCACTCAACCAGGCCTAGCCAAGTTGACACACAAACATAACCACCACAATATTCTACCTGCTTTTTTTGTATTAATAAAAACACATCAATTATTATTTTTAAATTTGAATTATTATTTTAATAATTGTCTTTCAATATAATTGATTTCTTTTGTGATCTTAATTATTTTTATTTTATATACTTAATAATTATTCTGAGCAAGGCTTCATATGACAAATCATTTTGAAGCAAATAAAGATTGGGAACCCTGAACTAAGCATAACATGAAGTAATCTGCCTTGCATTAAATTATATAAGCATAAAATAAATTGTAGTATATGCTCAACAAAATCTATTTTCATATGTTGTTTTAAGATTTTATTCAGTGTATGTTTTTAGTGCAATATTGTTATGATGATGGGATTCTGGTACTTCTATGAAAACTGAACAGTTACTATGGTAGGCTGCCAATTGAAAGGCTGGAGATTCAAGTTCACTCAGGGATGCCTTGGAAAAAAGGCCTAGTGATCTACTTCTGAAGTTAGCCATTGAAAACTCATATGCTATAGTTTTATTCTGACCCATATGGGCTTGCCATGAGTCAGGTGGACTGGATAGCAATTTTCTATTTATTTCTTTATTTATGTAGCAAGCAGTGTGTGGGTGAAGGGCAGGCACAGTTCCTTACATACTTTGTTGCCCAAGAGACATAGAGGGTTACATAGCTGTAAAATGCAGGTGTGTGATATCTGGTAATTATAATAGAACTTGCAGACAATGGACCAACTGATGCTGGAGGCATAGTTAGAAACTGTACTTGGAAACCAGATGCTAGAGCCATGTGATGAGTCTTACTAAAAGCAAGCTTACATCTATATATTTATTTAAATATGACTTGATAGGGGTATAGGTGGCTTGGTAAGCTCCAGCTAAGGACTGCTTGCAACCTGGCAGGACCTCATCTTGGTCAGATGTGACTGGAACCCATGATTTCTCCTATGAAGCTCTGGGGACACTCAAACAGCCATGCTTACTGAACATCCCCCAGCCTAATATTTCCTGTCATGCTTTACAGCAAATTCACCCTTTGAACTTATCAGCCAAAGCTTCAACTTCTACAAGATATATGTGTCAGGTTTACTGTTTTCACCAAATCTAGTAATCTATAGGGTCTCTGCATAGTGAAATAAAAAGGTTCTAGTGTAATTTGCATTCAAGTATCTTCTGAAAGAATAAAGGAATAATTAGAGTCTGCAATACACTTCATGGTGAGAGACTACTTGATGTGGTTTGAAGTGTGGATCCTGTGGTCAGATAAGATTTGAGTCCCATTCCTGACTCAACCACTTTCTTATTAGCTGTCTTATGTCAAGCACAAATTAATTAACTCTTTTGTTACTTAATTTCTTCACTTGTAAATTACAGATAATGGTACTTAATTCAGAACTTGGATTTATGCTAAGATCAAAATTTCGTTGTTTGGAAGATCACTAAGTATCATCAAAGGCAGAATCCTTGGATGACAAAAAAAGTTAAGCATTCAGCTTCTAGCTGAAAGGCTGGCAGTTTGAACACAGAGATCCCTTAAAACGCCTGGTGTTCTGCTTCTGAAAGATTACAGACTTGAAAACCCTATGAAGCAGTTCTACTCTGCACACATGGGTCACCATGAGTCAGATAGACTTGATGACAACTAACAATAACACCTCAACATAAAGAAAATGAAAATCCTCACAAATGGACCAATAAGCACCCTCATGGTAAATGTAGAAAAGATTGACATTGTCAAAAATTTCATATTACTTGATTCCACTGTCAACACCAATGGGAGCAACAGTCAAGAAATCAAACAATGTATTGCACTGAGTAAATCTGCTTCAAAAGACCTCTTGAAAGTGCTGGAGAGCAAAGATATCTCTTTGGAGACTAAGGTGTGCCTAGCCCAAGCCATGGTATTTTCAATAGCTTCATATGTGAAAGCTGGACAATGAACAAGAAAGACCAAAGAAAAGTTAATGCTTTGAGTTGTGATGTTGGCAAAGAATACTGAAAATACCATGGACTTCCAGAAGAATGAACAAGTCTGTGCTGGAAGAAGTGCAACTATTCCAGAATGGCCAGACTTTGTCTCACCTACCTTCGTCATGTTGTCAGAAGGGTCCATTCCCTGGAGAAGGATATCATGCTTGGTAAGGTGGAGGGTCAGCTAAAAAGTGGAAAGCCCTCACAAGATGAATTGACACAGTGGCTGCAATGAAAGGTTCTGGTATAGCAAGTATTGTGAGGCTGGCACAGGAGTGGTCAGTGTTTTGTTCTGTTCTACACAGGATCATTATGAGTCTGAGCCAAGTCGATGGCACCTAACAACAACAACAACAATAAAAACACTGTCAACAAAAGAGGCCATGAAAGTAACCAAAGCCAAAGCCTAAATCAGACCACAAGGAAAGTTGAATTCAGACATCTCTACCATTACCACTGTCCCCACCAATACTTCTGGACAAGACACAGAATGCTAACACGGGTAGCACAGGCCTAAGACAATGAGTGCTCCAAATGCTGAAGCTGTGGTCACCACTGGAGTGGATTCTATACTGTGCCCCAACATCCTTTGATCTCTGCCTAGATTCAAATATCTGGGAAGAAGGAACTAACTCAGCTTAAGTAATATTCTTGAGTTCTGAGCCACAGACTTGGGAGAGGTAGTATTTCCACCAACCCCCTCTTCATTCTGCATGAGAAGTATGTTTATGTGCTAAACGTTCCCAAACAAAGTCTACTATAGCATGCCACTTTGGCTACCCAACTCTAGCCATATTTTCAGTTTCAGGAACAAATGGTCTCACTTAATGTAATGCAAATATATCTTTTATAAATAAATAAATAAATAAATAACTCTCACCTCTTCTCAAGAGGAGGCAGCTAGAGATTCTGTCTCCAAATATAGGATTCTGGGATCACTGGGAAGTTGCAATTGTTTCTCAAGATCTGGCACAATTCTATGCAGCTATTCTTCAATGTATGGCCAAACTTTCATATTTAACCACAAAGCAAGAGGGTGGGAAAGTACATACCATGTATCCATATATACATTGTTGTTGTGTGGTTGTTGTTATGTGCCGTCGAGTCGGACCCGACTCATAGCGACCCCTCCTTGGGTTTCCGAGGCAGTATCACTACGAAAGTAGATTGCCCCATCTTCCTTCTGAGGAGTGACTGGTGGGTTTGAACAGCCAGCCTTCTGGTTAGCAGTCAAGTGCCTTAGCCACTATGCTACCAGAGCTCCCAATATATACATTACACAGTAAGAAAGATAAATGAATATTATAATTCTATCTCCTTTTGATAGAATAAATCACCCCCATATATTACTATTAATTTTATATTATTTTCTTCTCTTTTCCATTTGGATTTTCATCCAGTGGTTGAAGAGTCTGAAATAATTAGTATCGAGTTATAATTTGAAGAAACTATTACATGTCATGATGAAAACATTTATTCCTTGATCACTGAAAATGCTAAACCAAAAAAAGTCTAGAATTGGAGAATAGAAGGAACATTTGTACATGTGTGTAATAAATATAGAATTGCTACCATCTCTTCTACCTCCTGCTCTTAAGATCAATATATTCTGGCAATAGGAGAATCAGCAGGATTTAGTAACTGCTGGTTCATACTGTAACCTACAATGATAATCTCCCAGCTGGGCTATAACTAGGCCACAACAGCCCTTTTCTTTATTCTCTAAGACCAATAGCTTCTTATGGGAATATAATAAGATTAGTGAATCCCATGAACCTCAAGACCCCCCCTCTTTTTAACTATAAAATGGGTTGTTTGGCTATGTTGATATGTAGTAAGATGAAGCTTTTAGACTAGACATTCCATATACTCAAGGCTGAAGGTATTTATTGCATGGTAGAAAAGAATAGAAAGGTCAATCCAGAATAAGGGCATAAGTAAGAGAAGGTAAATAACTAATTTCTGTGATAAGAGAAGTCTAAGGTAATCAAGTTGGGGGCTGGGAGCCTGTGGATTCATCAGTCCTCCACACCCCATGCATGGCTCCATTTTAGATGGAATACAGTTAGAAAGATGACTTGATGGTGCAAATACTTAAACACTTAACTACTAGCTGAAAGTCGGTAGTTTGAACCCTTCCAGACATACCTCAGACGACAGGCCTGCTTCTGAAAGATCACAGCCTTAAAAACCCTATGAAGCACAGTTCTACTCTGGCACCAAGTTTTAAACTGGTTTGAAAAGGTTCAGTCATGGTGGACAGAAACAAGGGCATCACACATATTGCATAGCAACTAAATCTGTACTGTGTCAGATTTTAACCCAAATACGACACAGACATCAGTGTCTCTCTGAAAGCTGATGGCTGACCAAGCTGCAACACATGTTCAAAGTGGCATGATCAGCCATCATCTTTGAAGGAGGCATCCACACCTGTTTCCTACTTGGTTCAAGATCTAACACATAAGAGATTTTGTTACTATGCAATGCATGTACTACCCTTGTTTTTGCCTGTCATAACTGAACCTTTTCAAACAAATTCAAAGCTCTGTCTGACACACATGGTTCACCCAGAATTGGAATCAAATTGATGGCAACTCTTTCAGCTACATGTGATGGAATGTTTAATGTGGTGGGCTGATTACTTGCCCCCAAAGATATCTGAGTCCTAAATCCTGGAATCTTCATGTGACAAAAGGGATTTTGCAGATTTGAGTAAGTTTAGAATCTTGATTATTTTTTTATCTTTAGATTATTCTGGATGATTCAAGGGAATCCTAAATGTAATCATTGAGTGTCTTTATAAGAGGGAAACAGGAGGAGCTTAGTCTACAGGGACAGAGAAAATAAAACAATGATAGAAGATGATACACTACTGCCTTTGAAGATGGAGAATGGAGCCATGAGCCAAGAAATTCAAGGAATGTATTTCTAGAATATGGAAAAGACAAGGAAAGTGATTTTTCCCTCCAGCCTCTGGAGAGAGCAAGGTCATCAGGACACCTTAATGTTAGCCCAGTGAAACTGATTTTGGGATTCTGACCAACAGAACTGTAAGAGAATAAATGTGTGTTATTTTAAATCATGAAGTGTGTGGTAATTTGTTAGAGTAATGACATAGAACCAATACACCCAATAAAAGCAGCTGAAACAATAGTATTTATCCTTTCATGTCACAACAATCCAGCGTTAAGTTATTTAAGCAGCTCAAAGAAGTTGGAGTTCTTGGCTAAATTTTATTGTCCACCTCTTAGTTCTCTTCTCTAGGTGGCAAAATGACTGTAACAGTTCCAAGTTTTATGCTATAACGTGACCACATCTGAACACAGGAAGAAAAGGCAAATCTTTATATCTTTCCTCAGGGTATAACTATTAAATAGATATAAATAGACTTGGTTT
Source organism: Orycteropus afer afer (assembly GCF_000298275.1). Lineage (NCBI taxonomy): Eukaryota > Metazoa > Chordata > Mammalia > Tubulidentata > Orycteropodidae > Orycteropus > Orycteropus afer. Next base: position 2,438,549 of record NW_006921695.1, on the reverse strand, counting down.
CTGCCTGTAGCAAATTGGTTTTCCAAGGGTCAGACAAGCCATGAAGAGGGGAAGTACTTACTATTTTTTAAATAATTATTATTATTTTTTTATTTTCAAGTACTTTTTTTAATTTAAAGAAAAATTATAAAGATAGTATAGAGAACTCCTGTAAATGCTACTCCTAGTTTTCCCTATAATTAACATCTTACATTAGTATTGTACATTTGTCACAATTAATGAACCAAAATTGATACACTATTATTAACTAAATAATGCATTATATAATAATGTAGAATACATCATTATTAAATAAATAAAGATGAAGAGGTGGATAGACCAGGAAGTAGAGCTGGCCTGGGCATGATGGGGTTTGGAGCTATGGAGGGATACCAGGAACTGAGCAGAGTAATTTGGATCAGCTAAGGGAGGTGAATTTGTTTGTCAATTTTTTGTACTGTGGTGGCTTGCATGTTGCTGTGAGGCTGGAGGATATGCCACCAGTGTTTCAAAGGCCAGCGGGGTTATCCATGGTGGTTGGGTTTCAACAGAGCTTCAAGACTAACACAGACGAGGAAGAAGGAAGGGGCCATCCACTTCTCAAAGAATTGGCAGGTGAAGACCTTATGAAGAGCAGTGAAGCACTGCCTGATATATTACTGGAAAACGTTAAGAACAGCCCTGAAACATTGTCCAACATAGTTCCAGAAGATGAGTTCATCAGGTTGGAAGGCACTCAAAATTTGACTGGGGAAGAGCTGACTCCTCGGAGTAGAGATGACCTTAATGACATGGATACAGTGAAAATTTTGGGACCTCCATTGGCTGATGTGGCATGACTAAAGATGAAAAAAAAAAAAAAAATCTGCAAACAACCATTGATAATCAGAATATAGAATGTATGAAGTATGAATCTAGGAAAATTGGAAGTAGTCAAAAATTAAATGGAACACATAAAGATTGATATCCTAGACATTAGAGAGCTGAAATGGACTAGTTTGGGGCAAGACAAGTTGAAGAGAAATGCAGTGGCATTCATCGTCACAAAAAATGTATCAAGATTTGTCCTGAAGTACAATGCAGTCAGTGATAGGATAATATCCATACACCTACAAGGAAGACCAGCTAATACTACTATTCTTTAAATTTACGCTCCAACCACCAAAGCCAAAGATGAGGAAATTGAAGATTTTTACCAATTACTGCCATCTGAAATTGACCAAACATGCAATCGAGATGTGTTGATTATCACTGGTGATCGGAATGAAAAGGTTGGAAACAAAGAAAAATCACCAGTAGATGAATATTTGGCCTTGATGATAGAAATAATACTAGAGATCGCATGATACAATTTTGCAGGACCAAATACTTTTTTCAAAAACACAAACAGAAGCTGTACACATGGACTCCACCTGATGGAGTACCCAGAAATCAGATCAACTATATCTGTGGCAAGAGGCAATGGAGAAGCTGAACATCTTCAGCCAGAATATGATCAGGAGCTGATTGTGGAACAGATCATCAACTACTCATATGTAACTTCAAGTTGAAGCTGAAGACAATTAAAAGAAGTCCACAAGAAGCAAAATATGACCTTGAATATATCCCTCCCGATTTTAGAGACCATCTAAAGAACAGATTTTGATGCATTGAACACCAATGACTGAAAACCAAAGGCATTGTGGGACGACATCAAGAACATCATCCATGAAGAAAGCAAAAGGTCATTAAAAAGACAAGAAAGGGAGAAAAGACCAAAATGGATGTCAGAAGAAACTTTGAAACTTGCCCTTGAATGACAAAATAGCTAAAGCAAAATGGAAGAAATGACAAGAAAAATGAGCTGAACAGGTTTCAAATAGCATCTTGTGAGGACAAAGTCAATTATTATAATGAAATGTGCAATGATCTGGAGTTAGAAAACCAAAAGAGAAGAACATGCTCAGTATTTCTTAAGCTGAAAGAACTGAAGAAAAAAGATAAGCCTCGAGTTGCAATTTTGAAAGATTCTATGGGCAATATATTGAATGATGCAGGAAACCTCAAAAGAAAATGGAAGGAATACAGAGTCACTGTACCAAAAATAATCAATTGATGTTTATCCATTTCAAAACGTGGCATATGATCAACAACTAATGATACTGAAGGAAGAAGTTGAAGCTGCACTGAAGGAACTGGTAAAAAAAATAAGTGTGTTACACTGGGTTCTCTAGAGAAGCAAAACCAGTCAAGCTTATACATAGAGAGAAAGAGAATTTATCTTAGGAAAATGGCTCACACACTTATAGAAGCGGGCAAGTCCCAAGTTCTTGGATCAAATGTCAAGTTGGAGGCTTTTCCTGACTCATGCAGTTGCAGGGGCTGAAGAGCTCAAAGTTAGCAGGCAGTATAGTGGCTGTTGACGCCAACAAATGGCTAACACAAGATCTCCAGGCTGAATGGTGGATTGTTCGCTCACAGAGAGTTGTAGGCAGCACAACAGAATCCTGATCCACAGAAGAGAGTTTCTTTTCCCAGGATGTCCATAAATATACTGAAAGAAGGTCACACCACTAGGGAAATTCTATTTCAACAGATTGGGTGCTCAAAATAGATACATCTGAGTTACGGCAAGATGGTGGACTAGGCAGAAAGACTGCACAGACCCTCTTCAACAAAGAAAAGGGAAACCAATTAACACAGACACAGAAGATAACCTTGGACCCCTGAACTTTGAAGGGGAGGATATAGAAGTGGACTAAACCCCAACTAGCAGAAGAATTTGCAGGAAAATACCAAAAAAGGAGACATACGGAGCTGCGGTCTGGCAGCAATCCTGAACAATCCTGACGGCACAGAAAGCTTGGAGATTCCCTAGTGGTGGTAGGTCCTTCAAATTAACCTATCAGCCCTGCTAGCCAGGGACTGCACAGAGGGCTGCTCTGGTGGCTGGAGAATAAACGGAGAAGGTGAAGAGAAAGGCGGGCTGAGCTGTGGACTTTTGCCAGTCCAGAGAGCACTGCCATTTTGAAGGTTTAAAAGCAGCTTGACTATTTTGGATTTTTAAAGAGACAGTGCACTTGCAGATTCCTGGGGCTTAAGAACACATTCAGCTTTCCAGCAACCCGAAGGTCACTCCGGACCTGCAAGACTGAAAAGGTACCACATTAATCTTGTTACTCTTATTCCCCACAGCTGCTTTTTGAACGGAGATGTGGCCATCCCCCACTCCCACCTACCTTCTGGGCCCACAGGAACTCCATCACAGTCTGTGTGCTCAGACGGAGCCTGGGTGTCCTGCCCTGTCCTCCAATGATTTTTTTTTTCTCTTTTATTAATATATTTCTTTTTCACATTCTTTTTTCTGGTGATCAGATTGCTTGCATTTGTCTCTGTTTTAAAACAAATATTATTATTAATACTTTTGTACTTTTTACTATTATTCTTAATCTTCCCCTCCCAGGTCCTAGTTTTCAGCATTTTTTCTTTTCCCTAATCTTGGTTGAAATTTTTTTAAAATTTAAGTGTGTTTTCCCCACCTTTTTTCTCATGGTTAACACTGTTCCTTGTTTTTCTTTTTGCATTTTTCCCATTTTTTTCCTTCATTATTCTCCTTCTCTATTTTTTTCTCTTAGGGCCCTATCCCCAGATACTGCAGGCTTGCTTGTTTTTTCCTTTTTTTCCCTTTTTGCTTTTTTTTTGTTACTGTCCTGTGTGATTACATGGTGTTTTTTTGGCCATGGCTTTTAGTTTTTTGATGGTTATTCAATTGTAATTTGTGTCTAACTAACTGGGAGACAACAACAGTCCCCATAAGACACAAGTACTTCCACACCTCCTGCAAATTCACTTACTGAGCGAGGGCCACTACCTCCTTCTCCACCAATGGGCCAATAATTAAAAAAAAAAAAAAAACACCAAGAAGAGCCTGAATCACCTTTGGCTGCTCATCACAAAGAGTTAACAGAGATCTAAATACAACAACGCCATGATGCCTTGAAGACAGGAGATCATCACAGTCCACACAAAGAAGCAGGATAAAGTGGTAGAAACAAGGGAGCAGGATACAGACCCAGAACACATCCCTGAGGAAGAAG
>NW_006921695.1:2407322-2417364 GCF_000298275.1 Orycteropus afer afer | reverse complement strand
CAGGAAGCAGACCACATCCCAAAAGCAGCTACTCAGCTGCTTGTGGTAGATCCCACCATGGAGTTGATTGCCAGTCTCATCATGAGGAATAACTACCACCAGCTGCCCAGCCACTCAACCAGGCCCAGCCAAGTTGACATAAAAAGATAACCACCACAGTCATCTATCTCATTTTTTATTTTATTTGCATCTTCTTATTCTTTTCCTTGTCCGTTTAACCAGTAGTTTGTTGATGTTATTGATACTTTCAAAGAACAAACTTCTAGTCTTACTGATTTTTTCTACTGTTTTCCTATTTCATTTATGTCTGCTCAAATCTGTATTATTTCCTTTCTTCTGGTATGTGTAGGCTCCTTTTGCTGCTCTTTTTCTATTTGTTCAAGTTATAGGGTTAAAGTATTGATTTTGGCCCTTTTTTGATGTGTGCAATAATTGCTATAAATTGGCCTGTGATCACTTCTTTTGCTGTTTCCCAAAGATTTTGGTATGTTGTGTTTTCATTCTTATTTGATTCTAGGAATATTTTTATTTTATTTTTAACTTTTTCTATTACTCATTTTTAAGTAGGATGTTATTCATTTCCCATGTATTAGATTTTGAAGTCTATATATTGAAGCCATGTGTTCCTGCTGCTTTGGCCATTTTTAACACTAACAAGCAACGGTGGAGGTTGTTAGAGCATGAGATTAACTGATATACATAGAGCAGGTCATCTTGTCCACCAGATTATTAAGAGCTGTATGTTGAGAAAAATCTTTTGGGTGAACATTCACATGGAACACAAATATCCTCATATTCTAGGCTCATCCATTTATCTCTTTCCCGATCTTCTTTGTCATCCATACTCAAATCTCAGACCGTAAACCAAAGAATTAATGATAACTTTTATTTCAAACCATCTCTTCTCCAAGGCAACATGGACAACCTAATGGGAAGCTCTGCTTACTGAAGAGAATTCCATTCTCTACTGTCCTTCAGAGGCACCCTGGTGCTGTAATGTTGCAGCCATCTATTTGCAGATAATTTTAGAACTTTATTATGACCCATCTATAAACTGACATTTATTCATTGATTCCATCAATCAACAGGTCAAATGGGGCTTTCCCTGTGATTCTAGCTGTGAGTGGTGGGAGAGTTAGTAATTCAGCAGCAGAACGTATGCTGAGAATGAGAACAACTGATTCCTGCTATTTATTTGTGTCCTCAGGATTTGTTAGTTCCTGATCCCATATGTACCACTTACAGGTGATGATAAAATGGAACTGGGTAGGCCCTACTTTATGGACTAGGGGATCAGCTAATACTTAGTTCAAGAAGGGTAGTGTGGTCCTCTACCTTACCTTCAAAGAGGGTTGTAGGCTCTGTTTTCCAGTGCCTAATCCCAAGCCAAAAGAGCACTGATAGCACAGTGGCTAAACACTCAAGTGTTAATTCCAATTCACCAACTGTTTCCTGAGAGAAAGATATGGCAATCTGCTTCCTTAAAAATTAGAGCCTGGGAAACTCTATGTGACAGTCCTACTCTCTCCTACAGGGTTGATATGAGTCAGAGTCAAATCAATGACACAGACCAACAACAATAACAATGCCAAGCCAAGAGCTATTTCTCAACAGTAAACAAGTTATTTGATGAAGCAGACATGACTTTACTGCAATATCCTAGGGAAGTAGCTTTCAAAATTTTTGGCCTCAAGGCACTGTAAGTAGTGCATTTAAATTGTAATCCAGTGTAAGAAACACAGAAGATTTTTAACACAATAAACAAGTTTCAACAAATATTGCACTTACTATGGGCTATTTCCTTGTATTCTATCTTCTTTCATACGTATGTATGTGTGTGTGTGTATATATATATATATATATATATATATATATATATATATATATAAACTCACTCTCGAAGTCCATTCCAACTCATAGCAACCCTTCCTTGGGTTTCCAAGGCAGTATCTCAGTATCTCTATGGAAGTAGATTGTCCACTCTTCCTTCCATGGAGTGGCTGGTGGGTTTGAACCACCAGCCAGCCTTCTGGTTAGCAGTCAAATGCCTTAGGCACTATGCCACCAGAGCTCCATATATATAAATGTTATTCAAGGCTTGTTAACTTCATTTCACAATTCACTAATGGGTCACAACACACAGCTTGAACACACTGCCCTAGAGGCCTCAAAGTGATTCTCCAGCTGAGGCTTTCTAAAGGAACCACAGAGCAATCCAATCACCTACACAAAGTTCAAGCAAAATTGATAGATTGATAGAGCTGGTGCAAAAGGACCAAATGGTAAAACTACTTGCCCTGCAAAAGTGCTGAGGAAGCTTCTTTGTCCCACACATAAGCCCAGTAATCCACAGGGTCACCTGTAAATGGGTCAGAACTGCATCCCCAATGTGATACATTGACACCAAGCTTTTTTCCTCCTTATTGGTAAAAGAAGCAACGACTTGTCTTTCAGTTTTGAGGAAATTTAGCAACATGCTTTGGTTGTGGGAATGATATGCTTCAAATACTATCCAAGTATCCTTTCTGACCCATAACTACTAGGTTCCAATGGAAGGTGGGAGATGAATCCCACTTTAGGAAGGAGAAAGACAGGTTTTACAAAAAAGTCCCTGACAGATGAAAGAGGGAGTGAGAACCCTTTTAGACTACAAGTAGGGTTTGAGGGAGAGGAGAGGAAAGAAGCTACAGGAGCTATGATGATTTAAGTCCAGGCTTGTACACTGGGTTAGTTTGTTTAAAGCAGCTGTTGGAGACCAAGAAAAAGACCCCCAAAAGAACATGACTGCAAGGCTCATGTTCTAATTACTGTTAAGAGATGGCAAGGCTTCTTTTGTGGTTGAATGTTTGCTTTAAGAGATGGCAAGGCTTCTCTTCTGGTTGAGTGCTTGGCTTCAGCTTTGTGTTCCTGGGACAGAACATTGCCCCAGCAGAATGATTGCTAACCTGTCTCCCTGGAATAATGTTTTGCCCAAAGAATAGTGTACCTTAGAAATCATTCTTTAGAATCATGCACCTTAACAATTATTTATATTTTAGAATCATGTATCTTAGTGATTATTTGCTAATCCTGAAAAAGATATTAACCTAATTAATTATCCAATATATTTGGGCATGAGAAAATGCCTTTGGGTATGGGAAAGAGTAAAACTTTAACTTTTAATTAATAACTGATTGTTTCAAGGAAATAGTTGATTTTACTATAAAACAATATTTGATTGACTACTTGATTGTTTTAAAGAAATATCAAGAATAATGATGTACTAGTATGCTTATGTATAAATAAAGCAGAGCAGATGCATCTGGGGTTGCTCTCACAGAATATGCAATATGCAGGGTATCTGCCTGGCCCCCGTTCCTTAAATAAAAAAGATAACTATTAATCATTTTGTGTCACTTCATTTCGTGACCTGTGCTGTTTTGCCAGACGTGGCACGCAGCTAAATAATTAGCAGTAAGTGGGATTTTGTTCCCAATGGGTCCCGAGACATTTTTTATGGCACTTTAGATGGGGGTCAGGTTGGACATTGTGCCTTCTATACTAGAAACGGCTGATTGGCATAATGACTTGGAGGAAAACAAAGATTCTCAAACTGGTTCCCTCAGACCTTAAGATATTGTAACAGAAATTCTTAGTTTTCCATGCATGTTAAAACTGGACAATGCATAAGAAAGGCCAAAGAAGAGTTTATACTTTTGAGTTGTGGTGTGGGTGAAGAATACCAAGAGTACCATGGACTGGGAGAAGAATGAACAAATCTGTCCTGGAAGAAGTGCAGCCAGAATGCTCTGTGGAAGTGTGAATGACCAGACTTTTCTCACCTACTTTTGTCGTGTTGCCAGAAGGGACCATTTCTTGGAGAAGGATGTCACGCTTGATAAAGTGGAAGGTCAGAGGAAAAGGGGAAGACCCTCAACAAGATGGATTGACACAGAGGCTGCAATGGTGGGCTCAAGTATAGCAAGGATTACAAGGCTGGCACAGTGTTTTATTCTGTTGTACATAGGAATCAGAGCTAACTCAATGACACCTAACAACAAGAAGAGAGAAAGAAGCCTATGGTAGCTCACACATTAACCAATTTGCTAGAACCTCCGGAAATCACTGGCAAGACAAAAACAACCCAAAGATAGGCAATGGTTGGATGATCTACAAGCAATTTTCAGGTAGAGGTAGCTGACAGGACTCTATTATAATTGTCATGATGACTTCTAAGGGGAGATCAGAGGGTAAAGAAAATTTTTATTGAGAACCTGTGATATGAAATTCAGTTGGATTCATCTACATCAATAAGGAGATCTATGAAAAGGAAATAAAAATACAGTACCATTTGTAATAGCTACTTAAAAGAAAAAAATACTTAGGAATAAATCTTACTAGGGACACAAAAGACCTTACAAAGGAACCTACAAAACACTACTACAAGAGGATGTAAGACCTACTTAAATGGAAGAATACGTCATGCTTATGCATAGGAAGACAGAACATAGTGAAAATGTCAATACTACCCAAAGTAATCTATAGATACAATGCAATCCCTATCCAAATTACATCAACATTATGTAAGGACAGGGAAAAACTAATCACTAATCTTATATGGAATGCAAAAGGAGCTTGAACAAGCAAAAACAAAGTAGATCTCATACTTCCTGGTCTCAAAACCTACTTACTATACAGCCACAGTATCAAAACAGCCTGGTATTGGTACAACGATAGAAACATAGACTAGTGGAATATAATTGAGAATCTAGAACTTTATCCATCCACCTATGGACAAGTGATCTTTGATAAAGGGCTGAAACCCTTTAAATTAGGAAGAGATAGTCTCTTTGACAACTGGTACTGGCAAAACTAGATATTCATTTGCAGAAAAATTAAACATGATCAATATGTTACACCATGCGCAAAAATGAACTCAAGAGGGATCAAAGATCTAGATGTAAAACTCAAAACTACAAAATTTATCAAGGATAAAATAAAGGAAAATTTAGGGCCCCTATTATTTGGCATAAATAGACTATCAAACATAACCCAAAATACACAAACATCAGAAGATAAACTAGATGAGAGACACAGACAGCTTTTAAAAAATAAACCCTTATTACATCAAAAGACTTCTCCAAAAGAATAAAAGAATCTACAGACTGGGGGGGGGGGGGATTGACAACAACATATCTAACAAGGGATTTATCTATAAAATTTATAGAAAACTTCAACACCTCAACATCATAAAAACAAACAACCCAATACAAAAAATGGTCCAAGGACATGAACAGACACTTCAACAATGCAGGTATTCAGACAGCTAACAAACACATGAAGAAATACTTCTGATCATTAGCCATTGTTTTTAGGTGCCATCGAGTGTGCTCTGAATCATAGAGATCCCATGTGCAACAGAATGAAACACTGCCCAGTCCTGTGCCATTCTCACAATACTTACTATTACTGAGCCCATTGTTGCAGCCAGTGTGTTAATCCATCTTGTTGAAGTTCTTCCCATTTGTCACTGACCTTTTGCTTACCAAGTATGATATCCTTCTCCAGGAAATGGTTCCTTCTGACAACATGACCAAAGATGAGATGAAGTCTAGCCATTCTTGCTTCCAAGGAGCATTCCAGCTGCACATCTTCTAGGACAGATTTGTTAGTTCTTCTGGTAGTCCATGGTACATTCAATATTCTTCGCCAACACCAAAACTCAAAAGCATGAACTCTTCTCTGGGTTTCCTTATTCATTATCACTTTTCACATGCATATGAGGCTAATGATATGGCTTGGGTTAGGTACACCTTATTTTTCAAAGTAACATCTTTACTTCTTAACACTTTAAAGACATCTTTTGCAGCTGATTTGCCAATGCAGTATGTCATCTGATTTCTTGACTGCCACTTCCATGGGTGTTGATTGTGGATCCAGGTAAAATGGAATCTTTGACAATTTCAATTTTTTCTTCATTTATCATGATGCTGCTTATTGGTCCAGTTGTGAGGTTTCTCATTTTCATTACTTTGAGATGTATTCCATACTGAAGACTGTAATCTTTGATCTTAACTAATAAGTGCTTCAAGTTATCTTCACTTTCAGTAAGCAAAGCTGTGTTATCTGCATATCATAGGTTGTTAATGAGTCTTCCTCACATTCTTCATATAGTCCAGCTTCTTACATTATTTGGTCAGCATACAGATTGAATCAGTATGGTGAAAAGATACAAACCTGACACACTCCCTTCCAGATTTTAAACCAGTACCCATTTGTTATGTTCGAATGACAACTTCTAGGTCTTTGTACAGGTTCCTTATGAGCACAATTAAGTGTTCTAGAATTCCCATTTTTTGCAATGTTATTCATAATTTGTTATGATCCACATAGTCAAATGCCTTTGCATATTCTATAAAAACACAGATAAACAAATTTCTGGTATTCTTTGCTTTCAGTCAAGATCCATCTGACATCAATAATGATATATCCCTTGTTTCACATACTCTTCTGAATCCAGTGTGAATTTCTGGAAGTTTTCTGTCAATATACTGCTGCAACTATTTTTTATTTATTTTCAACAAAATTTTACTTGCGTGTGATATTAATGATATTGTTTAATAATTTCCACATTCTGTTGGATCACTTTTCTTTGGAATAGGTACAAATATCAATTTCTTCAAGTTAGGTGTAAAGGTTGCTGTCTTCCACATTTCTTGGCATAAAAGAATAATTGCTTTAACACTGTATCCACTTGTTTAAACATCTCGGTGGGTAGTCTGTCATTTCCTGGAGCCTTGTTTTTTGCCATATCCTTTGGTGCACATGACTCATAGTGACCCTATGCACAACAGAATGAAACACTGCCAGGTCCTGAGCCAACCCCAAGATCCCTGCTATACCTGAGCCCATCGTTACAACTACTGTGTCAATCCATCTTGTTGAGGGCCTCCTTCTTTTTCATTGACCCTCCACTTTACCAAGCATGATATCCTTCTCCAGAGAATGGCCCTTCAGACAACATGACCAAAGTAGATAAGCATAAGTCTGGCCATTCATGCTTCCAAGGAGCGCTCTGGCTGCACTTCCTCCAGGACAGATTGTTTAGTTCTTTTAGCAGTCCATGGTATTTTTAGTAGTCTTCGCCAGCACCACAACTCAAAAGCATCAACTCTTCTTCGGTCTTCCTTACTCGTTGTCCAGTTCTCACAGGCATATGAGGCAATTGAAAATAACATGGCTTGGGGTAGGTGCACCTCAGCCTTCAAGGAGATATCTTTGCTCTTCAACACTTGAAAGAGGTCTTTTGCAGCAAATTTGCACAACACAATATGTTGTCTGATATCTTGACTGCTACTTTCATTGGTGTTGATTGTAGAACCAAGTAATATGCAGACTGTGACAACTTCAATCTTTTCTTCTTTTATGATGATGCTGCTTAGTGGTCCAGTTGTGAGGATTTTTGTTTTCTTTATATCGAGGTGGAATACATACTACAGACTGTAGTCTCCATCAGTAAGTGCACCAAGTCATCCTTACTTTCAGAAAACAAAATTGTGTCGTCAGCATATCACAGGTTGTTAATGAGTCTTCCTCCAATCCTGATGTCACATTGTTCTTCATATAGTCCAGCTTCTCAGATTATTTGCTCAGCATACAGATTGAATAAGTATGGTGAAAGACACAAACCTGATACACTCCCTTCCTGATTTTAAACCATGCAGTATCCTCTTGTTCTGTCAGAACAACAGCCTCCTGGTCTATGCACAGGTTCCTCATGAGTACAATTAAGTGTTCTGGAATTCCCATTCATCTCAATGTTATCCATAATTTGTTATGATCCACACAGTCAAATGCTTCTGCACACTCAATAAAACACAAGTAAACAACTTTCTAGTATTCTTTGCTTTCAGCCAAGATTCATCTGAAATCAGCAATGGTATCCCTAATTCTATGTCCACTTATAAATCCAACTATGCAAACTGGAAATGCATTCTGGAAGTTCTCTGTCAACATATTGCTGCAATCATTTTTTTAAATTAACTTCAGTAAGATTTTACTTTCATGCAATATTAATGATATTGTTTGATAATTTCCACATGTTGTAGGATCACCTTTCTTTGGAATGGGTACAAATATGGATCTCTTCCAGTCAGTTGGCCAGGTAGCTGTCTTTCAAATCTCTTGGCATAACTGAGTGAGTGCCTCCAGTAGGGCATCCATTTGTTGAAACATCTCCATGCATATTCTGTCAATTTCCAGAGCCTTGTTTTTCACTGCTTTGTTCAGGGCAGCTTCAACTTCTTCCTTAAATACCATTGGTTCTTGATTATATGCCACCTCCTGAAATGGATGAACATCGACCAGTTCTTTTTGGTACAGTGACTCTGCATTCCTTCCATCTTCTTTTGATATTTCCTACATCACTCAATATATTGTCCATAGAATCTTTCAATATTGATACTTGAGGCTTAAATTTCCTCTTCAGTTCTTTCTTCTTGAGAAATGCATGTTCTTCTCTTTTGGTATTCTTATTCCAGGTCTTTGCACATTTCATTATAGTAATTGACTTTATCTGCTCGAGCTGCTTTTTGAAATCTTCTATTCAGCTCTTTTATCTTGCCATTTCTTCCATTTGCTTTAGCTATTCTCTATTCAAGGACAAGTTTCAGAGTCTCTTCTGACATCCATTTTGGTCTTTTTTTTTTTTTTTAATCTCCTGTCTTTTTAATGATCTTTAGCTTACTTCATGTATGATATTCTTGATGTCATTCCACAATTCCTCTGGTTTTCAGTCATTGTGTTCAATGCATCAAATCTGTTCTTTACATGGTCTCCAAGTTCTGGAGGCATATAATCAAGGTCATATTTTGGCTTTCATGGACTTGTTTTAATTGTCTTCAGCTTCAACTTGAACTTGCATATGAGCAGTTGACAGTCTATTCCACAATCAGCTCCTGACCTTGTTTTGGCTGAAGATATTGTGCTTCTCCGTCACCTCTTGCCACAGATGTCATCGATCTGATTCCTGTGTACTCTGTCTAGCAAAATCCATGTGTATAGCCACCATTTATTTTGTTGAAAATAAAAGATATTTGCCATCAATCAATTGTTGGTATTGGAAAATTCTGTCATGTGATCTCTAGCATTATTTCTATCACCAAGGCCATATTTGCCAACTAATGGTGATTCTTCTTTGCTTCCAACTTTTGCCTTCCAATCACTAGTGATAATCAACACATCTTGAATGCATGTTTGGTCAATTTCAGACTGCAGAAGTTGGTAAAAATCTTCAGTTTCCTCATCTTTGGCTTTAGTGGTTGGTGCATAAATTTGAATAGTAGTGTTGACTGCTCTTCCTTGTATGTATATGGATATTATCCTATCACTCACAAAATTGTACTCTTCATTCCTCTTCAATTTGTCATTCCCAGCATAGTAGATCATATGGTTGTCTGATTCAAAATGGCCGAAACCAGTCCAGTTCAGCTCACTAAAGCCTAAGATACCCATCTTTATGCATTCTATTTCTTTTTTGACCACTTCCAATTTTCCTGGATTCATACTGCATACGTTTCCTGTTCTGATTATTAATGAATGTTTGCAGCTGTTTCTTCTCATCTTGGGTTGTGCTGCATCAGCTGATAGAGGTCCTGAAAACTTTACTCTATCTACATCTGTCATCTTTTGAGTGCCTTCTAACCTGAGGGGCTCATCTTCTCGTGCTATATTGGGCAATTTTCAGGGCTATTCATAAAGTTTTCCAGTAATATATATCAGATGATGTTTCACTGCTATTCATAAAGTATTCACTGGCTGTTTCTTTGAGAAATGAATGGCCTTTTCCTTCTTTCAAGTCTGTCTTAGTAACCACCACAGTATGACAAACTGACAGACAAGTTCATCTCCTTTAGTTGTCCTAAACTGCTCTGCTCACTTCCTGGCCTCCCTCAGCCACTCCACACCTACTGCAGTGTCTGATGCAAGCATAAAAAAAGAAAAAAAAAAAAAACTTCACTGCCGTTGAGTCATATCCAACTCATATTGACCCCTCCTTGAGTTT
>NW_006921695.1:2403491-2406877 GCF_000298275.1 Orycteropus afer afer | reverse complement strand
TTTTTTTTTTTTTTTTTCTTCCAACATCTCATATAATATCAATTGCAGAGCAAGGACTGGGTTCCAGGTCTAGGACAGATTAGATTTCAGATTAAATATAGAGTTTATTCCAAAATTTGACTCCTTTAAACTCCCTTTTACACATATGTCACCTAGTTTAAAATCAAGGCATCATAGTAGAAGAAAATATTTGTGTATTAAATTTTTCTTATCTACACATCAGCTGAAAAAGTGATGTGGGAGATAAGTGAAATACTTCAATCACCTATTATACAATAATGCAGTATTCATGTATTATGCATGAGCAACACCCCACCCTAAAAAAAAAAAAAAACTAACTACCATCAAGTTGATTTTTACTTCTTTTGGGTTTCCAAAGCTGTAAATCTTTTATTTTTATTTCTTCAATTTTTATTGTGATTTGGGTGAAAGTTTACAGAGCAAATTCATTTTCCACACAGCAGTTCATATACATTTTGTTTCATGACAGTGACTGCAATTCCCCACAAAATAAAAACTCTCTTCCCATTTCTTCCCTGTCATTATCACTTTCCTGTGTCCTTCCCTCCCATGCACTCCTGCCCTGCAAGTTGTCACCCTGTGCAAACACTGTCCTTCTGTTCTCTTATGACTGATCCCTCCAAAGAGTGTATCTACCTGAGGTAAATATTCACCCCATATGCCTGTCTATTGTTTGGCTGGAAGCCACAAGAGTGAGTTCAGTTCCAGACCTGAAGGGTAACTAGGGTCCATAGTCTCAAGGGTCTCACCAAGAGCTATTGGGCCAATAAACATAGCTTTTTTTTTTTTTTTTTATGATTTTGAGATCTGTATCACAGTATCCTCCCCCTGGATCCAGGAACCCTTACACCGATCCCTGTCTGAGTGGTTGACGGTGGTAGCCAGGCACTGTCTAGCTCTTCTGGTCTCACGATCATATAGGCTAAGGACTTCATGGTCTACCAGTCCCTTGGATTACCTATTTCCATGCATCTTTGTTTTTATTCATTCTTTTTTGCTTTGAATGAGGAGAGACCCATCTTTGCATCTAGATGGCTGCTTGCAATCTTTTAAGATTCCACTTGCTACTCACCAAAGTATGTAGAACAATATTTTTGTGTAGTATGTTATGCCATTTGAGCTTGATATCCCCCTGTGACCATGATCCTGAGCCCACAGGTCCAACTTCACTCCCTCTGGGTAGCTGGCAGTGGCCAAGAAGCCATCACAACCTTGCCCCTTGTCAGCTCTACTATATACTCAGACATTCTTACAGCTCATACAAATACACAGGTAGAAATACTGTCTGCTAATTCTGTACATGGTCATGGCCACAATCACCCCTGCCTAGACATACTGATTGTTTAGCCTGTCCACCCATCTATCCACCCATAGATCAATGCTGGTCATCACTGACAACACAGTACTGTACATGCAAAAGGATTCATCTTTGTTTTCTGTACTTCCCTGTACCTCTCTATGTCTTCCTCTTCCTCAGTAAGGCTTTAAATCTTTACAGCAGTAGACTGCCTCATTTTTCTTCCATGGAGAGGCTGGTAGGTTTGAACCACAGACCTTTTGGTTAGCAGCCAAATGCCTTAACCACTACACCTCCGGAACTCTCACTGAGTCTTCCCACTTTCTTGTAACAGCCCTTCACAGAAGAGAACCATCATGTGAAAGTCACTCCCCCTTCCTAGAGCAGCCAGGATCCAGTAACTGATGCATGTGAGGGTATGGAGGCTGGTCCCTTGGTCCTACTCAGGACCAACTCTAAAAGTCCTTCCAATTCCAGCTACCTGCCAGAACGGCGAAGCTTGACTTTCCCCCTCTACCTAAGTCTACTTCTTTTACATTTTTGAAGTCTGTGGGTGGTGAAAATGATGAACATACTCAGCTGTTAACCAAAACGTGGGAAATTTGAGTCCACACAGAGGGTCTTCAGAAAAAAAGTCCTGGTGATGTACTTTTGAAAAATTAGCTATGGAAAATCCTATAGTTCTACTCTGGCACACATGAGGTCACCATGAGTCAAGACAGATTAAATGGCAACTGTTTTGTTTGTTTGTTTGTTTGATTCTCCAGGTACAGTTGATCCCAAAATACTCTTTATGGCAGCTTTCTGACCTCTACGGTCTATCTCAGAATCTGCTTCCTAGGGAACTTGTCCCATGACACCCTCTCCTTGCCTGAAATTCCAGTCTCCATGAAGCCTGCATTTACTAAGTGGCTGTTTTGCTCCCTCACATAAATTGAAAACTCACATAAACAAGTGCCTACAAATAATGAACATAAAGTCCTATTTATTGTATGTATTTAGCATTTTGTGATGAATTGTTTTGATCACTGGTTCATATATGATAAGTAAGACATGTAAGGCATATCTGTATTGATCAACTGGAAAACATAAATATATTCATTATGTCTACAATGACATGGTTTTTGCACACTGTGATGTTACATATCTCACAAAATTGATGGGAGTATATTATTTATAAAGAAGCCCGGGTGCTTCAATGGTTAAGCTTTTGGCTGCTAAATGAAAGGTTAGTAGTGTGAACCCACCAGCCACTCTTCAGGAGAAAGATAAGGTAGTCTGGTCCAGTAAAGATGACAGCCTTGGAAATTCTATGGGGCAGTTCTATCTGCCTTAAAGTGTTGCTATGAGTCAGAGTCATCTGGATGGCAAGGGATATTATTTATAGAGTTGATTATTATCTTGCCCAAGATCAAGAGCATGAACTCAATCAGCCTTTTACAATTTTTTATTTGTGAAAGATGGGAGTGTGCCAAAACATTCCAGAGAGTTTGTAGCAACTGCTTCCATCTCTATATAGTATATAAGATAAAATTTAAATATTTTATCTTAGCACTGAAACATGGCATGAGCAAGTAGAGATCAAATGTGTGAGTCTTTTATGTCTCTGAGTATCACTTTCATTACTCAGCTGTACCTGACTAGACAGCATGGTAATTTTGAGGGGTATGAAGGTTTGATTTTTTTTAACTGCTTTTAATTTTAGTCATATCCTATATAATTTATACCCTATTAGGCCATTTATTAAAATCAAGAAGTATAAGGAAAAATTATTTTGAATTGAAGATAATGGGAAACATACAAAGGATAAATGTCTGAAAATTTGCTTCAAGGTAACCTTCCCTAAATTAGCTGATCAAAATTCTTAATTAGCATTTTAAAATAATTCTTCAAGTTCAAAAAAATCAGTGTTTAAAAGACAAAAGATAGGGATGTATTACCTCTAATTTTTCTTGCCTTTTTGGAAATAATAGTTGGTACTCTGGTAGCATAGTGGCTAAAAGCACTTGACTGCTAACCAGAAGGCTGGCGGTTCAAACCCACCAGCCACTCCTTGGAAGGAAGGTTG
>NW_006921695.1:2392033-2396531 GCF_000298275.1 Orycteropus afer afer | reverse complement strand
GGTCTCACCTATTTTGGTCATGTTGTAAGAAGGGATCATTCCCTGGAGAAGGATGTCATGCTTGGTAGGGTGGAGGGTCGACGAAAGAGGGGGAGGTCTTCAACGAGATGGATTGACACAGTGGCTGCGATGATGGGCTCAAGTATAGCAGGGATTGTGGGCTGGCGCGGGATCGGCCAGTGTTTCGTTCTGCTGTGCATGGGGTCGCTATGAGTCGAAAACGACTCGATGGCACTTAACAACAACAACAACATATATATACACACACACACATATATATACACACACATAAATATATAGGTCAGGTACAATGATGCATTCTGGTAAATGTTTAATAACTCATTTGTGAGTTATTAAACATATTAAATGCTCTAATTTGTAGCATTTGTCAATTCCAATGGTGTAAACACTCCTTAACTTTATCAATCTGATGTCCTTTAGTAACATACAGGGTCAGCAAAAATGAACAAAGCCCTCAGTGAGATGGACTGGCACAGTAACTAAAACAATGGTCTCAAATTTACCAACAATAATGAAGACGGTGCAGGACCAGGCAATGCTTTGTTCAGTTATACGTAAGGCCACCATGAGTCAGTGCTGACTTGCTGGCATCTAACAACAAACATTCCTACTATGACTGTTTTCATATTACCAACTAGCCTTCACTGAATGCAAAGCTGGGAAGGGAGGCACAAAATCAACTGTGTAGGAGCCAGCTTCAGATCCCACTGTGGCAGAGAGGGATTACAGTGGAAGTCACTCTCTACTCAAGATGATGATCAAATTAACACAAAGTTATTCAAGAAATACCTTGAAGAAAGGATAGAACAAAATCTTAATACAAAAATTTAGCAGTACTTCCCTTCTGGTCTTCAAAGTATAGATTTATAACCTTTCCTGCATTTTAGAAGCTAACCCTTTACCCTTCTAAAAAGCAACTCTATTTCCAATAAAATTCTATGATGTTTTGAGTACTCTAAATCTGTGGCAGTGCTTTGTTGACATGATGAAATGGTGATATACTTAATAGAAGCCAACAAATACAAATAAAAGAGCTGAAATTCTCTGATAGCAAAAGATATAGACATGTATGGAGTTGGTTACATAAAGAAGCAATAACCTGCACGTACAGTTTCTCAGTTACTGGTAATGTGCTAAGAGATGGAGGTACACAGCTGTGTGTAATTCTATCCATGAGAAAAGATAATACAACCAGGAAATTCATTCCCATGGAGCTTTTGGACCCACTTGCTCCTCCTTCCCACCACTGGATTATTGGAAACACTTGGTCTGGACTCAGTTCAATTGTAAAGCAACCTCCAACATGTTCCCATAAAGGTGAGAGTCAATTTCCAGGCATTTCCCTTAGTCCATCAAGGTTTCAAGCCAGTTTGAGGTAGTAAACCTCCTGAACACAGATTAAGAAATACATTCTGATAATATTAAGATCTCAAATAATATCACAAGTTCTGCACTTAAATCTGAATTTTTGTTTGTGTTTCAGTACCTTCAGCTAAGCAGCCAGCCAACAATCATTAATGATTGTGCTCAACATGCAGGGGTTCAGTGGTAGAATCCTAACCAACACCTGGGCTAAATTCCCATCCAATGCATCTCATGTGCAGCCCTCTGTCCATGATATCTTGCATGTTGCTAAGATGCCAACCAGGTTTCACTGGAGCTTCTAGACTAAGATAGACTAGGAAGAAAGGTCTTGCTATGTACTTCAGAAAATGTAGCCATTGAAAACTCTATGAATAACAATGCCCCCATACAAAATAAATCATGAAGATTGCACAAGACCAGAAGTCTTTCCTTCCATTGTGCTTAGGGTTGCCAGGGGGTTGACCCTGGAGCTAACAACAATTTAATTCATAAACTTGTTTCTAACCCTAGATGCTAGATGATGTAACCTAGAAAGTTTTATTTTTAAGGTAAAACAGGATGGAAACCTGAACAAAGAGTTCTCCAAAGATCTTAAGGATATTATGATGTTAATTTCTTTGTTAAAAATTTAACATCGGATAAAATTTCTAAAAGTTTCTTTGAGAATATTCTATACACTGAGCTGACTAATAGTAAATATTGCTACATGGATGGCTTTAAATAATGCTTCCATTATTTTCACAGGCCTATAAAAATAAATTTTGCTGTACTCACTGTTTAATAATAGATTTTTAATTACTCTTTATTTTTTCCTTGGGATTTGGAAGCTTTGTTTCATTTTTGTCTACTTTATGAAGAAATAATACACTCAAAATTTTATTTCTTCAAGGATTTATCAACACATTAAAGAACTTGTTTTTTATGTTGCTTCCAGAATCTATCTGGCTATCAAGACCTTGTTGCTGTTGTTGTTATGTGCCATCGAGTCGGCCCGACTCATAGTGACCCCTCCTTGGGTTGCTGAGGCAGTATCACTACAGAGGTAGATAGCCCAACCTTCCTTCTGAGGAGAGGCTGGAGGATTTGAACCACCAGCCTTCTGGTTAGCAGTCAAGTGCCTTAGGCACTATGCTACCAGAGCTCCTATCAAGACCTTAAGGCATTGTTTACACAAATTTTGTTTTTGTTGTTCTTTTTAGGTACTGTCAAGTCAGTTTTGACTTACAGTCACCCTATGTACAACAGAATCAAACCCTGCCTGGTCTTAAACCATCCTCACAATTGTTGCTATGTTTGAGTCTATTGCTGCACCCGTCTTGTCAATCCATCTCCTTGCTGATATTCTTCTTTTCCATTGACCCTCTATTTTACCAAGCAAGATGTCCTTCTCCACACCTTTCTTGATTTTAAGCCATGCACTGTCCTCTAGCTCTGTTTGAAACTGATTCGAAAAAGAGCTACTTTAGTAATTTTTCTCAAGGACCTCACACAAATTGGCTATCAGATTATTTTCTTAACATGTTTTTATGTCCTCAACTGAAGTGCTCTTAAAAATACATTTTTTTAAGTTTGAACGAATACTTTGAAATTTTTTTGGGGGGGAGTTTATCCTCCAATCTTTTGGTATATAAACACTACTTACTTAGAAATGTCACTTAGACTAAACAATTGAAAAGTGACCCTAGTGTCACCCCACTGACTTTGTAAGGAAAATAGAAAAGAAAATGTGTGCTACTTTCTATTATCTTTTTTTAAAAATTCAATCAGTTATATATCTATAATGGGAAATTTTTGGTTAATGTCCATTAAAAGACCAAAATGGAAATAATGAAAGATCTACCTTAAACAATAGGCTCAGCCTGAAATTTTATTTCAGATTTATCTATTCCTTGGTAGTCTTGGTCTTTTAGCATCCCCATTAAAAGAAATTCCAGTATTCCTTTGTAACCTTCTGTATTGTTTTGCTTGCTGTAAAAATAACGTATTCCCTTGGGAGAATAAAAATAATAATAATACATGCAATGTTCCCACATAGGCTAATATTTTAGGCTACTATCAACTATTGCCTTGATGGAGATAAACTGACAGCTGGTTGAGAACCTGATAGTCATCTTTCAAGGCTTAAGTGAGATAGGAATAAAGGAGGAAAGTTGTAGAGAAAGGTGAACAGTGAAGACTTATTTCTCCCTTGTTCAAAATACTGTCTCAAGGACATCTGTTTAAGAATGGCAGATTGCACAGTTGTATTTTCTTGCAGTGCTTTCAAGAATCCAACCAAAATGACAGCAAGGTGATTTTTTGTAAAATAATAATAATAATAATAATAATAATAATAATAAATGTACAAATCCCACAAGGGTATAGAAAGCAGTAGAAAAAGTAAGAGCAGACTGGTCAACAAAATATCAGGAGCAGGAAAACAGACAGATGAATGAGAATGGACTTAGTGAACCAGAGAAAGTTGGAAGAAAGCTACCTCCATGCTGTGCTGTAAGACTTAAAATTAAGGCCCAATATTCTGTGCTATTTCAATACCTAGGGGAAACCAGGGGGACTTGAAAGCTTAAATGCAAGTTCTCCTCTGTCCTCTGCTCCCTCAGATAAGCTCCTCTACCACAATAAAACAGAAAGAGTTTTTATCATATAGAGTTGGCTTAGTTCCTACTTACCCTTGAATAGTGAGTTCCATTCCCTGATAACCCATGGAGTTATATTAACAAGCCAATCACATCCTTCTTTGGGAACCAGGAGCACCTCATCCTTTTGATGCTACAATGTCTGCCCTGGTTGTTTATTCTGGTCCCAAGTACAACCTTTGTGTGGTCCTGCAGAGCAGAGCAATAGTGTCCTATTGCCCTAGTCTGTGAGTATATGGGACTAATGAATGACTATTTATCAGATCTCATATGTGCAGTGTCAGGTGTTGTGTTCTTGGGCAATCTCATGACCCTAGATGAGGAGTCACTCCCTCATTAGCAAGATGAAGAGGAGGCAATGAAAATACTTGAACAGGAAGCAAATCTTCTATCCACACAGAAAAACAAAAAGTTGGAAAAGTAAAATAGTAGTCAAATGAAACTCAAACTGTAGAGATAATTGAGATTTTTTATAA
>NW_006921695.1:2387994-2391933 GCF_000298275.1 Orycteropus afer afer | reverse complement strand
GGCCCACTGGAGCTAGAGGCTTTTCTTCACTCAGACAGCTGCTGGCTGCTGAGGCTGAAAAACACAAGGTTGACAAGTGAAAAGGCATAGTCCTGATATTACCAAACCACACGGCAGCCCATTCATTTAATCCCATTATAAGTCCCAAGGTCAGCAGAGCAAGACAGGCTACTGAACAAAGACATGGCTACATGCAGGGTCCAAGCATGCCATAAGCTAGAGTCTATCCCCAAGGCTTCTCCTTATATACAGGAAGCAGACCACATCCCATAGGCAGCTACTCAGCTTCTTGTGGTAGACCCCACCATGGAGATGATTGCCAGTCTCATCATGGGAATAACTACCACCAGCTGCCCAGCCAGCCAGACAAGTTGACATACAAATTTAACTACCACAACTTCCTTAGTGATATCATGTCAGAAACCCAAGCAGGGGTCGCTATGAGTCAGATCCTACTCGATGGCAGTGAGTCTGTTTTTTTTTTTTTTAAACTCATAAAGCACATTTGCTGAATATGCTTGAAACAATAGTTTAAAATAGCCTCTCCTATTTGTTCACCCAGGGTATCTCGATAGTGCAAATGGTTAACTTGTTCATCTGCTAACTCAAAGTTTGGAAATTCAGGTTCACCAAAAGGTTCCATGGAAGAAAGGCCTGGCAGTCTAATTTCTAAAAATCTACCACAGAAACCCTGTAAAGCACAGTTCTACTCTAGTGTACATGGGGTCACCATGAGTCAAAGTGACTCAGTGCAATAGCACTGTTATTTATTTTTTTAAATTTGTTTATCCAAAAACAAAACAAGAAATTATTTTTAAAATACAAATTGTAAAATTTCCCAGTAGCAGATTATGAAAGCTGCTTTTGTGTATTTCCAAATCCATATCAATTAAAATTCCATATACATTTGGATTCCAAAATAAAATATTTTTAAGACCATAGGGCTAGGCATGTGTAGAACACCCCACAGGAGGGAAACATCTTTTTCCTTTTTTTTTTTTTTTTAACTTTTTTTTTGTGATTTCCGTGAAAGTTTACATAGTAATTTGGTTTCCATTCAATAACACACATGTTTGGTTTTGTGGCATTCACTGCAATCCCCAAAATAAAGTCATAAAAAAAAACAAAACTCACTGCCATCAAGTCTATTTTAACTAATAGAGGCCCACTTTGGGTTTCTGAGGTGGTGAATCTTTATGGAAGTAGATTGCCCAGTCTTCCTTCTGTGGAGTGGCTGGTGTGTTTGAACCGCCAACCTTCTGGTTAGCAGTCAAATGCCTAAGGCACTATGCCACCAGAGCTCTCACTGTGCCACCAGAACACCTTAAATAAAGTCATATTTAATTATTATACTTATTTATTTTAAAAATACTTGTATAATTAATTTAAGACAAATTGATCCTTGAATGTCATCTATTATTTTTTGGTCATTTTATTATTTGAAAAAAAAAAAAAAAAAAAGATTAAAATTTGTCTTAGGTACCTTAATAATCATAATTAAAATATATATGATAGCATTGTTCATGATACTGCTTTCTGATTCATCTCACAGAAGAGTATATATTTAGGTAAAGCATTATTGCAACATCAAAGAGAAATTGGAAGACACCTTAAATTTTCACTGCTGTTTTTGGAAAGTATTCAAGAGAAATTATATTTTTCAATCTGTGTAAAATGTGTTAAAATCTCTCTTTCAAAATCTTATACAACATGAAAGGTAATTAATTCTACCCAATCTCCCTTCTCTGTCCCCCCTGCTCCCCAAAATTATTTCTCCCTAAATCTTTGTAGTTGCTTACATTGTCTTGATTAACATACATTTAAAAAAAAATTATAAAATAAAAAGGCAGTCCTCAGAGCTCCTCAAGGAACAAATGACTTTGTTCATGTAACAAAACAAAACAAAACAAAAAAAACTCATTGCCGTGGAGTCAGATCTGACTCATAGCGACCCTTCATTGGGTATCCAAGACAGTACCACTGCGGAAGTAGATTGCCCAGTCTTCCTTCTGAGGAGTTGCTGGTGGATTTGAACCACCAGCCTTCTGGTTAGCAGTCAAGTACCCAAGGGACTATGCCACCATGCCATCAAGTTACTTCCAACTCATAATGACCCTTCTAGGACAGAGTAGAACTGTCCCTTAGGGTTTCCAAGGCTGTCATCTTTACTGAGACAGACTTCCTCATCTTCCTCCCATGTAGTGGCTAGTGAGTTCAAACTGCAGACCTTTTGATTAGCAGCTGAATGTGTTAACCACTACAACACCGGAGCTCTTAGTGGAAAAAGCTGTGACTATTAACACAATTCTCGTTTTTTCTTTCTTTGATCATAGCACTCAAATTTTCTTCAACTACTCTTTTATAAGAGTTGGTATGTAATTTGTACTCTATAAACATACTGATGTTAAATGTGCATTGTGATAAATTTTAGCAAATAATTACTTCTGTGTAACCAATACCCAAGTCAAACTCTGACCCTGACTGCTTGTTATATGATTCAATTGTAAACATTGCCACTACTTCAGAATGTCCATTCATGTTCTTTCCAATTAGCCCCACAATTAACTGAGGCAACTTTTGCTATAATTTTTCCATCAATATTTGGTGATTTATTTATTTTTCTCATCTACCAGCCTTTCATTCCTCTTTTTTGTATGAGATCAAATTGACCATGGCAACTTGAAAGGTTGGATGGGATGTTTAGGGGGCAATGAGTCTAAGATAATGATGATAGAATAATTTGAAAAAGTTAGTGAGAATGGTAGTACAACTTGAAGTACATAATCAATGTCAATGAATTGTACTAGTAGAAATTGTTGAAATGGTGTATCTTAGGCTGTGTATACTTCCACCAAAATAAAATAATAAATGTTCATAGCAACATTTTTTTTTAAAATAAAATCAAAGAGGTGAAGATAGCATAAGTTTCCTGTTGGTAGAAGAAGGGATAAATTGTGATAAAGACTTTAATGGAACACTGTATAGCAATGTGTGAGGGAGCTCTTGTGGCATAGTGGATAATGAAACTGGAAGGTCAGTAATTCAAACCCATCAGCCTCTCTGCAGAAGGAAGATGGGGCAATCTACTTCTATAAAGATTTACAGCCCCAGAAACCCAGTGGGGGTTGCTATGAATCAGAAATGACTCCATGGCAGTGAAAGTATTTTTTATATAGCAAAGAAAATGGGCTACTTTAGTCTACTTGCATAATTCTCACAAACAAAACAAACAAACAAACAAACAAAAGTTGAATGATACATAATTTATTTAAATATTTCAAGCAATTAAAAAAAATAACACATATTGGAAATGAAACATATTAAAAATACATGTAGAAACACATAAAAAAGATAAACTGATTAACGGTGTAATTGTTACCTCTAGTGAACTGGAAAGGGGATAAGAGATAGACAAGAAGCTTCAATTTTCCTTTTTTATGCTGGACTGGGGATACATGAGAGGTCATTTTAATATACCTTGTTATCTTAAGTATGAAATATTTTGTGATAATAACAAAATTTCTTTCATTGTACTAAACCACTCAAAATTGAACATATGATGCAATAGATTCCTGGTGGGATTCTTGAGAAAGTGTAGTAGTGTGAACAGAGTTTAAGCTAAATACTGAAACATCTAGACGGTCAAGCTTTTGATTCTGTGAATCAGCATTGTAAATAGCTGAATATGATAAATGAACATAAAACAACAACAACAACAAAACAAACAAGTTAAAAGAATGATACATCATTTATTTGAATATTTCAATCAATAAAAGAATAACACTGAAGAGTCCCTGTTATTTTCTCAGGACTGAAGAAATTGTTTTGCACAGACATTATCAGATTGATGCTTTATACTACTTATGTTATATCATAACACATTTAAATTGATTAGAATATGTATGAAATCTATATCTATATCTATAGCTATATATATAT
>NW_006921695.1:2377100-2378649 GCF_000298275.1 Orycteropus afer afer | reverse complement strand
CTACAGAAGTAGATAGCCCAACCTTCCATCCAAGGAGTGGCTGGTGGGTTTGAATCACCAAACTTCTGGTTAGCAGTCAAATGCCTTAGGCACTATGCCACCAGAGCACCCATTTTTGTTGTTAAGTGCCATCAAGTTGGTTCTAACTCATAGTGAACCCATGTACAACAGAACAAAACACTGCCCAGTCCTGCACTATCCTCACAATTTTTAATATATTTGAGCCTATGTTGCAGCCATTGTATCAATCAATCTCATTTTGGGTCTTCATCTTTTTCTGTTAATCCTCTACTTTACCAAACATGTTGTCATTCTCCAGGGACTGGTCCCTCCTTATAACATGGCCAAAGTACTGGAGACAAAGTCTCACCATTAGCTAATGAAATTTCAGCCCTCTTAAGAATCAACAACCATCTGTAATGATTCTAGGAGTCAAGATGATCATTCAGAGTACATTTATTCTAAGTACATTTACTGGGCAAAAGGCACACAACTTGAATCCACAGCAAAATAGTCACAAATAATCATAAATGAAAGGAATGATGTCATCAAAATCAGTCTGTTTTCCTCATGTTGTAAAAATCATGCATGTGATTGCAATGTGCATAAAATATTTCATTCCAGCTTGTTACTTGACAATTTAAAGATGCATATCTTCATTCATTAATATTCTTTTCCTTACAGATTTGAAGAACATTTTCTTTTCTTTTCTTTTTTTTTAAAAAAAAGCAGGTCAAGAAAGTTAACTGTATTAAACATATTCAGTGGGTCTTCATTAGGTTCTTGTGAACATCATGTGGTGGCAGACTGTGTGCATGTTTCCATGAGCGATATAAACACAATGGTTTTTAAGCTGTATCACATCACAAAATAGTTTTAATACAGATTGATGATAGATCAATAGACAGATAGATAGACAGACAGACATATACAGTTGTCTTTGAGTTGATTTCAACTCAAGGTGACTTCATGTCTCTCAGAGTAGAACTGTGCTCCAAAGAGTTTTCAATGGCTGATTTTTCAAAAGTAGATTGCTAGGACTTTTCTCCAAGATACCTCTGCATGAACTCAAACCCCCAACCTCTCAGTTAGTACCCTAGCATATTAGGCATCTACACCACCCAAGACCTCTAATGCCAGTAAAACCATTGCTATTGGCACCTGACAACCAGAAAGGAAAACAGAGAAGAAGGTGACAAACAGACCTGTGGACTGCTGGTGCCTGTCCTGAGGGCGCAGACATTTTGAATATTTGTAAGAAGCAGGTGGGGCCATTTTGAATACATGCAAGTGGCCTTCTTACCTGGACAGTGATATAAGAATAGGCTCTGCTTGCCAAGGACAGCATGGGCACAGCACTGGAGGCTGACAAGTAGAAGGATGTGATACTCTCCTTCTAACATTTATACCCCACACCCTCTTGGTGAACAGAGGTGTGGCTATCCCCCACCTCCAACTATCTTTTGGACCAGCAGGAATCCTATCCTGGTCTGTGCCCTGACAGAACCTGGGTGCCATGTCCTGCCCCCCCACAGTTTGTTTCTTTGTT
>NW_006921695.1:2373331-2376730 GCF_000298275.1 Orycteropus afer afer | reverse complement strand
TTTTTTTTTTTTTTTTCCCTAGTCAAACTGGGTAGGAGACAGCAACTGTTCCATAACAAACTAATCATAACTGTACCTCCTGCAACCCCACCCACTGTGTGAGGGTCACCACTTCCTTTTGCACTAGCTGAACAATAATAAACAGTGGCTAACACCAGCTCAATTCACCATCATCTGCTCCTTACAAACAGCTAACAGAGATCTGTGAACACACTCTCATTCTCTGTCACATCCATGGTAAGTGCCTAAGTGCTAACAATTAGTGAATAGAAGAGCACAGTAAAAACAAAATAAAGGGAAAAATATCTTGGGTGAATCACACCAAACTACTACCACAAATTAAACATAAATAATATAACACCACAATGTCTTAGGGACAATAGACCATCACAGTCCACACAAAGAAGCAAGATAGAGTAGTAGAAACAAGGGACCAGGATAGAAACCAAGAAAACATCCCTGAGGCAAATAGCATTGGAACTCCCTGACAAGGAATTCAAAAAATATATATTTGGGTACCTCCAATGGATTGAGAGACCGATCAAGGAAAACACTGAAAAGGTAAAGGAAAACATTGGCAAAATTAAAGAAAACACAGACAAAATTCTGGAAAAATTTAAGAAAACAATACAAGAACAAATTGAAAAAATAAAAAAACAAACAAAAAACAGAAACAATACAAAAACATGTAATAAAAATTCAGAAGATTAATACTATGATTTCAGAAATAGATAACACAGTAACACATTGAAAGGGCAAAGGAGTAAAACTGAATCAATGGAAGATGAAAGTAATGAGATTGAAGACAAATACCTCAATGCTACTTTGTAAAGAGATCAATCAGACAAAAAGATCAAAACAAAATTTAAAAAAAGCCTAAAATTCATGTGAGATACAATCAAGAGGAATAAGCAACCTGTAATCAGAATTCCAAAACAGGAAGAGACAAATAATACCACAGAGAAAATTGTTGAAGACTTGTTGGAAGAGAATTTCCCTGATAGTATGAAAGATGAGAATATACTCATTCAAGAAGTTCAACAAACTCCAAACAAGACAGACCTCAAAAGAAAATCAAGACATATTATCATCTAACTCACCAAAACCAAAGACAGAATCTTGAAAGCAGTAGAAGAAAAATGAAAAGTTACTTATAAAGGGCAACCAATAAGACTAAGCTCTGATTTTTCAGCAGAAACCATGCAGGTAACAAGCAATGGGATGATATATATAAGACCCTGAAAGAAAAAGAAAAAAATTCCAACCAAGAATTATATATCTACCAAATTTGTCCCTCAAATATGAGAGCAAAATTAGGAGATTTCCAGAGAAGCAGAAATTAAGGGAATCTGTTATAACCAGACCCATCTTACAAGAGATGCTAAAGGGAGTCTGTTGGACAGAAAATCAACAATAGAAAACAATAACTGATGATTAATATATATGATGCATAAACCAGAAACCAGCCCACTTATAGAAGTATCAAAAGTAAAATAAGCTTTCAAGGATGTAAACAAGGAAACAGAGTATCAATTGGTAAATGAGTACAATTACAAACCAAAAAGAGGATATAAATAGTGTAGTCACAGAACTTCTATATGGAGAGGAAGTCAAGACAATTGTGAGATAGAACGGACAGTTTTAAACTTCGGAAGAAAATTATAAATCACAAGGTAACCACAAAGAGAAATAATAAACATTCACATCAAAATTTTAAAAAAAAGTACAACCACAAATATTTGTTGTTGGTGGTGGTGGTGGTAGTAGGTGGAGTCATCTTCAACTCTTAGCGACCCTATGCACAGCGGAACTAAATACAATTATTTAGCAGATATTAAAACAATGACAGTGAAAGAGATTACAAAATTGATAAACAAAATGAGCTCAGAACAAATGATTATATGGAACAAAGAAATCAGCAGCACCATGAAAAAATACATAACAGAATAATATCAATATATTCATACTTGTCAATAATTACACAGAATTTCAATGGATTAAATGCACCATTCAAGAGATGGAGATTTGCAGACTAGGTAAGAAAACATGACCCATCAATATGCTGTCTACAAGAAACTCACTTTAGACATAATGGCTGAAAATCAAAGATCAGAAAAAAATATACCAAGCAAATGGCAATCAAAAACATCAGGAGTGACAATATTAATTTCTGATAAAATAGACTTTAAGACAAAAACAACCATAAGAAACAAGGAAGGACATTATATAACTATTACAGGATCAATTGAACCAGTGGACATAACCATATCAACACACTCATTGAAAGAACCCCAAAATTAAAAAATCACTTAACTGAAAAGACAAATAGATGACTCCACAGTAATAGTGGGAGACTTTAGTATACCACTATCAATAAGAAATAGAACAACTGGAAAGAAACTCAACAAAAATGCAGAACTAAACAATATGATCAACCAGGTGACCTTATAGACATTTAAGAGCACTCTACCAAACAACAGCAAAATATGCCTTCTTTTCCATCACACAGGGAACATTCTCCAGGATAGACCATATGTTAAGCAACAAAACAAACCTCAATAAATTTAAAAACATTGAAATACTGCTAAGTATCGTCTCACATCACAATTCTATAAAATTAGAAACGAACACCAAGAAGACAAATGGGAAAAAAAAGAGCAAATCCATGGAAACTGAATAACACAGGTCATAAAAAAATTCCCAACAAAAATAGTCCTAGCCCAGGTTGTTTCACTGGAGAATTCTCCTCAAAAAATGACCATGTAATAGAAGAAATAAAAAAAGAAATTTAAAAATTCTTTTCAAATGAGAATAAAACACAATACACCAAAATCTTTGGAACACAACCAAAGCAGTGATCAGAGGGCAATTTATAGCAATAGAAGCAAACATCAAAAAAGAAGAAAGAGCCAAAATCAAAACCTTAATCCAACACCACCAACAATTAGAAAAAGAGCAGCAGCAAAAAAAAAAAAAAAAAAAAAAACTGCTCAGTCACCAGAAGAAAAGAAATAGTATTCAAGCCAAAGTAATTGAAACACAAAATAAAAAGACAATGGAAAAAGTTGATTCTTTGAAAAAGACTAGAAGTTGGTTCTTTGAAAAGATTAATAAAATCAACAAACAACCGGCAAATGTAATAAAGGAAAAGGAGAAGAGGCAAGTAGCCCAAACAAGAAATGAAATGGTTGAAGTCACAGCAGAATCAACAGAAATAAAAAAGAATAATATCAGAATACTATGACAAACTGCACTCCAAAGTGTGAAAACCTGAAAAAAATGGACAGACTTTTAGCCGCAAACTACTTACCTGACTATTCCTACAGTTGCGTGGTAATGTATCAAAAAGTGTTTCTTTGCTATTTATAAGGTTTACTACTTATCTGAGCCTGACACAAG
>NW_006921695.1:2371720-2373192 GCF_000298275.1 Orycteropus afer afer | reverse complement strand
GAACTGCTAAAAGAACTGACAGATCTGTCTTGGAGGAAGTGGAGCCAGAAAGCTCCTTGGAAGCAAGAATGGCCAGATTTGGTCTCACCTATTTTGGTCATGTTGTAAGAAAGGACCATTCCCTGGAGAAGGATGTCATGCTTGGTAGGGTGGAGGGTCGATGAAAGAGGGGGAGGCCTTCAACGAGGTGGATTGACACAGTGGCTGCGATGATGGGCTCAAGTATGGCAGGGATGGTGGGGCTGGCATGGGATTGGGCAATGTTTCGTTCTTCTGTGCATGGGGTCGCTATGAGTCGGAAACGACAACACTTAACAACAACAACAACAACTTACCTGAACTAACATAGAAGAGGTAGAGAATTTGAACAGACCCACAACAAAAGAAGAAATTGCACAGGCCATAAAAAATTTACCAACAACAAAAAATCCTGGCACAGATGATTTCACTAGAGAACTCTACCAATCATTCAGAGAATAGTTGACACCAATCTACTCAAATTATTCCAGAACATAGAGAAGGATGGAATCTTTCCAAATTCATTTTATGAAGTAAGCATAACCTTGATGGCAAAACCAGGCAAAGACATCACTGAAAAGGAAAACTACAGACCTATATCCCTCATGAATATA
The DNA here is from genome assembly GCF_000298275.1 of Orycteropus afer afer. Classification (NCBI taxonomy): domain Eukaryota; kingdom Metazoa; phylum Chordata; class Mammalia; order Tubulidentata; family Orycteropodidae; genus Orycteropus; species Orycteropus afer. The sequence goes on along the minus strand of NW_006921695.1, from coordinate 2,372,560 downwards.
GATACAAAAATCTTCAACACAATCCTAAACAATAGACTCCAATTATATATTAAAAAAAATAATACATCATGACCAAGTAGGATTCATATCACATATGCAAGGATGGTTCACCATTAGAAAAACAGCCAATGAAATCCATCACCTAAGTAAAATAAAGTAAAAGAACCACATGATCATATCAATAGATGCAGAAAAGGCACTTGATAAAATTCAATTCCCATTCCTGATAAAAACTCTCAGAAAAATAGAAATCGAAGAGAAGTTCCTTAATATAATACAGGGTGTATATGCAAAACCAACAGCCAACATTATTCTCAACAGAGAAAGACTGAAACCATCCCCCTTGCCAATAGGAACCAGACAAGGATGCCCTCTATCTCCGCTTCTATTCAACATTGTATTGGAAGTCCTAGCCAGGGCAATAGGCAAGAAGGGGAAATCAAAGCCATCCAAATTGGTAAGAAAGAAGTAAAATGATCCCTATTTGCAGATGATATGATTCTATACCTAGACATCCCAAGACTCAGGAAGAAAACTACTAGAACTTATTGAAAGATTTAACATTATAACAGGATATAAGATAAACATACAAAGATATGTTGGATTTATCTATACAAGCAAAGAAATCTCTGAAAAGGAAATAAGGAAATCAATATAATTTACAGTAGTCTCCGGGAGCGAGGTAAGCACGGGCGGGCTTGTGCTTACTCACTGATCTGCACTGAGCACTTTCCCTTGTTACCTGAGCACTTGATTGTACTCATGAGGAATCTGTACCTTGACCAGGAGGCTGTCGTTCGAACAGAACAAGGGGACACTACATGGTTTAAAATCAAGAAG
>NW_006921695.1:2367367-2370815 GCF_000298275.1 Orycteropus afer afer | reverse complement strand
GGAAACGACTCGACGGCACTTAACAACAACAACAACAACATCAAAAAGTCTGGTGGTTCAAACACACCAGCCACTCCTGGGAAGGAAGATGGGGCAATCTACTTCCGTAGTGATACTGCCTCAGAAACCCAATGAGGGGTCGCTATGAGTCAGGTGTGACTTGATGGCACATAACAACAGCAACAATCAAAAAGATAAGATATCTGGGAATAAATCTTACCAGGCACACAAAAGACCTACACAAAGAAAACGACAAAAGACTACTTCAAGAAACTATAAGAGATCTACATAAATGGAAGAATATACCACGCTCATGGATAGGAAGATTGAACATTGTGCAAATGTCAATACTACCCAAAGCAATCTATGCATTCAATGCTATTCCAATCCAGATGCCATTAACATTCTTTAAAGACATGGAAAAAACAATCACTAATTTTATATGGGAAGGAAAGAGACCTCAGATAAATAAAACACCCCTGAAGAAAAAGAACAAAGTAGGAGTTCTCACATTCCCAGATCTCAAAACTACTACACAGCCACAGTTGTCAAAACAGACAGGAATTGGTACAACAACAAAGACGTAGACCAGTGGAACAGAATTGAGAATCCAGAAACAGATTCATCCACTTATGGTTAGCTGATCTTTGACAAAGGGTGGAAATCCACTAAATGGGGAAGAAATTGTCTTTTTAACAAATGGTGCTGACAAAACTGGATATCCATATGCAGAAAAATGAAACGAGATTCATACCTCACACCATACAAAAAAAAAAAAAAAAACTAACTCCAGATAGATCAAAGACTTAAATGTAAAACCTAAAACAATAAAGTTAATCAAAGAAAAATTAGGGGCAAATTCAAAGTTCCTAATTTATGGCATAAATAGACTATCAAGCATAAGCCAAGATGCACAAACAGCAGAAAATAAACTAGATGATTGGCACTTTCTAAAAATTCAATTTTTATGTGCATCAAAAGACTTCTCCTAAAGAGTAAACAGAGAACTTACAGAATGGGAAAAAATAAAATAAAAAATTTGGCAATGACATTTCGGACAAAGGATTCATCTTTAAAACTGATGGAGAACTCCAGCACCTCAACAACAACAAAAAAAATCCAATTTAAAAATGGGCAGAAGACATGAACAGACACTTCACCAAAGAAGATATTCAGGCACTTGACTGCTAACCAGAAGCCTGGCAGTTTAAACCCACCAGCCACTCCTCAGAAGGAAGGTTGGGGAATCTACTTCTGTAGTGATACCACCCCGGAAATCCAAGGAGGGGTTGCTATGAGTTGGGTCCGACTCAACAGCACATAACAACAAGAACACATGAAGAAATGCACACTATCATTAGCCATTAGAGAGATACAAATCAAAAAAGCATGAAATACCATCTCACCCCAGCATTAATAATAAAGTTCAACAGGACAGAAAATAACAAATGTTGGTGAGAATGTGGAGAGATTGAGACTCTCATTCACTGCTAGTGTAAAATGATACAAGCACTGTGAAAATTGGTATAGCAATTCCTTAAAAAGTTGGAAATAGAAATAACATTTGATCTAGCAATCCCATTACTAGAAGTGAGGGGCACACAAATAGATATATACACACCCATGTTCATTGCAGCACTACTCACAATAGTAAAGAAATGGAAACAACCTAAGTACCCATCAACTGAGGAATGGATGAACAAACTGCGGTATATGCACACAATGGAATGCTATGCAAACTTAAAGAATAATGTAGAATCTGAAAAACACTGTATGACATGAATGCACTTGGAGGACTTTATGCTGAGGGAAGTAAGTCAATCACAGGACAAATATTGTATGAGTCCACTATTGTGAATAGTCAAGGAAAGGTTTATGCATGGAAGGAAACTTTCTTTGTTGGTTACCAGGGATGGGAGGAGAAGGGAAGGAAAATTCCTAGATAAATTGAATATATATATATATATAGAGAGAGAGAGAGAAACCAATGATTGTTAGTTATTACCAGGAATAGGAGGGAGGGGGAAAGAGGAAGCATTTGTTTGGGGGCCATTGAGTTTATACTGATAGTAATGGAATATTTTGGAAAAGGGTAGCAATAATGGTGGGACAACATGAAAAATACCATCAATAGCCCTGAGTTGTAAATATGGAAGTTGTTATGTTGGCAATGTCTTGTTTTGTATGCTTTCACCAGAAAAAAAGGAAAGAAAAAAGAAAGGCACTTGACTGCTAACCAGAGGCTGGCAGTTCAAACCCACCAGCCACTCTTCAGAATGAAGGTTGGGCAATCTACTTCCATAGTGATACCACCTCGGACCCAAGGAGGGGTCACTATGAATTGTGTCTGACTCGATGGCACATAACAACAACAACAACAACAACAATATGAATCCCTATCGATATAGTCTTAGATGCATAGCACAATCTGCTATAGTGCTGGATAATGAGCAGTCTAGGTTGGAAGACACTCAAAATACATAGTGCCCACAACAATGGACCTAAGTATCAACAATGATGAAGATGGCACAAGACCAGACGACAGTTCATTCTGTTGTACATAGGGTCCCCATGAGTCAGAGCCAACTCTACAGCAAGTAACAACAACTGCCCGAACAATAATTATTTGCTTAGAAGGTTTTACATTTGGGGGGACATATATAAGTCCATGCACATTTTATTATAAAGAGCTTAAGAAAATCAAATAGAGAACTATGGAGCTGCAGCAATTGAAAAACTGAAAATGCTTGCTTTGGTGGATGACAATGCTTATAATTATTTTCCTTTATTTCCCAGGTTTTATAATATTGGTTATATTAAGCTTTAACTTTGAGTTTTAAAAATTCAAATGTACAATTGAAATTATTTTATGCCAGTCTCTCAACTTGGAAAATGACTAGTTATAATTAACAGCTTAAAATAGTTCTGTATGTGTTTAACTTTCATAGAGTCAGGGCATCATGACTGAAAGGGATTAAAGGGATCATCTGATACCCTGGATATTCACATTACATCTTTCACACATATTTCATTTAATTCTTCCTGTGACACAAGCAGAGACAGTGTTCCTACTGTGCTGCCAAAAAAGATGGAATCTCAGAGTGGTGAAGTGAAAGTCACAAGGACCCACAGCATGACATCATTAGTCAGAAGTAAAATCCTAACCTTTTGGTGTCAATTCTTCAGCTTTCTCCATTGCCCCATACAGACTTACATTTTATACTACTTTATTTCCAATCCAAAACTTACCAGAAAATTATTTCCTCACATCTGTTCAAATATAGACATTCAACTTAGCTTTTGTAGTCCCTGAATTTGTTTTTTACTTGCTGCTTCTGTGTGTTGTCAAGTCAATTCTGACTCATAGCTACTGTACAAAATGCACCCCCCAGGAAAAAAAAAAAAAAAACCTCGCTGTCATTGAGTAGATTCCAACTCATAGAGATCC
>NW_006921695.1:2356361-2367267 GCF_000298275.1 Orycteropus afer afer | reverse complement strand
CTCATAGAGATCCTCATTTGGTTTCTGAGGTGATGAATCTTTATGGAAGTAGATTGCCCAGTCTTCCTTCCACAGAGAGGCTGGTGGGTTTGAACCACCAGTCTTCTTGTTAGCAGTCAGATGCCTTAGGTACTACACCACCAGAGCTCCTTATAGTGACTGTATAGGACAGAGTAAAACTACCCCCAAAGGGTTTCCGAGACTATAATATTTACAGGAGCAAATCATCAAGTTTTTTCTCCCACAGGGCAGCTGGTTTGTTCAAACTGTTGACTTCTCAGTTAGCAGCCAAATACTTAACTGTTGTGTCACTAGGGCTCCTTATATCCTTACCATTCCTTGCAAATCCCTTATTTCCTATAAGTCACAAAGAGTACTGCATATGTTTTCAGGGTTATAAGAATAAGAAATGTATTTTTCTGAAACAGGAGGGGAAATGAAGTTTATTAGTGATAGTGCTGTATCCACTGAGCTTGAAAGTTACATGTCTGTAGGTGTCCCAAAGTGCCATGATTCTGAGCGATATCTACTCTCTGAGAGATTTAATGATCTGTCCATTAAGCCTGAGTTTCCCATGATCCTTTCTCAAACATAATGGCCTTCTCATGAAATTGAGCACTGCTGCTTCAGCAAAAGATCACTATTCTGCCAGGCCCAACCATCCTGGACTGGTGCCTACCACTGTTGACACTATGCTAAGTATGTCTGAGCATGTCCTAAGCCACAGAGCCAAAACTGACTCTCTTAATGCCTTCCTGAAGATTCAGTGATAATAGAGGGAGACTACAACACAGAAAGTAACTACCAACCTCTGCTGCACATAAATGGTTCCAGAACCCAAAGACATGCCCAGTGTCAAAGTCTATACAAGATTCCTGGATGCTGGCCACACTCAACTTGTCGGTGCCAACACATACCTCTACACAGTATCCTATTATCATACCTCCTAGTATAGTGTTCACTGTCCAAGACTTCAAGAGGAATAAAAGTCTCCCCTTCTCCTTGTCACAGGATCTCTATTTTTTCTTTTTAAATTTGTTGAGGGAATATCTTCTCCCTTAGGGGTACTCACCCACAGAGAAAATGCCAGTTGTCATCCATTAGATTCCAATTCAAAGTGATCCTATGTGCACCAAAGTGTAACTGTGCTCCATAGGCTGATTTTTCAGAAGCCGACTGCCATATCTTTCTTCCAAGGTGCCTCAGAGTAGACTCCAACTGCTAGCCTTTCAACAGTTAACCATCAGTGTGTTAACTTTCTGAACTACTTAGAGACTATCCTACAGAGATATGGATTTTTTTTTCTCTGTCCCCAACAGGATAATCATATCTGAATAAAGTAGCTCTTCTGGAAGTCATGTATAGGACATTCAGTCTTAAATAAAAAATTGCCATGAAATGAAGAATCTAGTTCCTTCACAAAACTCAATGACTTTTCTTTTTCTGGATACTTTCTGTTGTTGTTTTTAGGTGCGTTGAGTCGTTTCCAACTCATAGCGACCCTATACACAACAGAATGAAACACCACCCCATCCCACACCAGCTCCATGATCCTTGCTATACTTGAGCCGATCATCGAAGCCACCATGTCAATCCATCTTGTTGAAGACCTTCCCCTCTTTCTTCCACCCTCCCTTTTACCAAGCATGACATCCTTCTCCAGGGAATGGTCCCTTCTGACTACCTCGAAGTCAAAGGCATGACCATTCTCAAAGGCCTTTTTCTGTCCTTTCCCCTGTTTTCCCACCTTGCCGCTTTGGTTACTTTCTAGTATGAGTTTAAAATGGTGTCTTGTGTCTTTATCCTGAGTCCTCATCACTGAGCTACTCCTTCCAGAAAACAGCTGTTTAAGCAAGAATACATGCAATCTCAAAGAGTAAATTACAGTATACAAGGAGACTACATTATAAATATATTCATAAGAGAAAACACCTCTCAAAGAAGTAACAAAATCTGTACAGACATAGATTTGCCAAAAACTTATGCACAAGTTAAAATTACTGAAGAGAGTACATAGCTTCTCAGTTTATAACATCTGCAGTTATGTTTGTATACTGAGGAAAAGAGCCAGAAAAGAGAGAAAGGATGTTAAAATGCAGGATAAGAGATACACGCAGAACAAATTCTCTTAGGAGGAAAATAATTAGGAGACAGAAAGGGATAGAGGTCAGAGCATATGTGGGTGAAATAATCTTGAATTAGAGAAAAAACTTGTCAAGACCTGGAGATAGAGGTCTGTGAAACTATTCTGAATTAAAATGAAAATTCTTAATAAAATCTAGGGAATAGATAAGGTAAAACATTAGATTTATTTCACTTCCAAAATTAACCTCTAGAATAGTTAATAAGTAAGTCCTTTTTACCTTCCTAAATTTAAACAACTTTACAAAAGAGGAGCTCTGGCGATATAGTGTCCAAGGCGGTTCAAACCCACCAGCCAGCCACTCCTCGAAAGGAGAAGTGGGCAATCTACTTCTGTAGAGATACTGCTTTGGAAACCCAAGAAGGGGTTTCTGTGAGTCAAATCAACTCAACAGCAGTGAGGTTTTTCTTTTTGTTTTTATTTTTTAACAGAAGAGAAGGATTATTGCAATTCAGCTATCTTTTTCATATTAAAAAATAGAAAACAATGATCACAGAGAAAGGAAAGAAGGCAAATCTACATTAAAGTATATAATGTCTTGTTGAAAACCATAGATCCCTGCATAGCACAAATGGTTTACTCTCATCTATTAACCTAAAGGTTGGAAGTTTGAACCCACCCAGCATCACCACTGAAGAAAGGTCTGGCTATCTGCTTCCAAAAAGACTACAACCAATAAAAAACCCTATGGAGCAGTTCTACTCTCTAACACATGGGGTCACCATGAATCAGATTCAACTTGATGGCAACACGTTTCGTTTTGGTTTTATTTTATGTTTGGTTCATACCTAATTAGCAGAGACACTTACTTCAGTAGGCAAAGGGCAAAATTTCTTCCCTGTCAGTCTGGATGCCCCATATTGAAGACAAATTAGTCATTGCACCTATGATATGGAAAATAAGTTGCATTAGATACTATGAAAGAGCATCTTAAGCAGAATATCACCATGTGCTTAGAGTTGTAAAGGCTGCCAATTTCAGAATTGACACCATATGTTCTAGTGGAAAGACAATGAGATTTGAAGTCCTCTGATATTGCTAATATTCTGGCTCCATTGTTTATTAGCTATGAATTAGGCAAGTCTCTTTAAATTTTTATTCCCTCATATTTAAAGAGATGATAATAAAAGCAGGACTTCACAAGTTTTTTCCTCCTTTTTCTCTCCTCTTCGTCAGGCTGCATGCATATAAGTCGTTATAAAACACTTAAGCACAAGGACAATATCAGGGAAAATCATAATCAAAATCCCTGAATGGTATAAGCAGAATATTATAAGCTTGTTTGTGTGGAAAATAGCCCTTAGGTACCACAGGGATCAAAAGCTGGAGCAGCATCATCTAATCACCTATTAGAGAGCCTCATGGCCCAGTTCTGGGCCTTCCTTTCTGGTTTATATTTTCCCATTGGATATTTTCAGGTAGGTCTTTGGACTCAAATCTCATCTCTACTAAACCAAAAAACAAAACAAAACCATTGTCTTCAAGTTGATTCTGACTCATAGAAACCCTATAAGACATAGTGGAATTGCCTCATTGAGTTTCTGATTCTGTAATCTTTTAAAGAAGCAGACTGCCACATCTCTCTCCCATGAAGAAGCAGAGGGTTTGAATTGCCAACCTTCTGGTTAGCAGTTGAGCGCTCAATCACTGTGCTATCAAAGTTCCTTTCCATCTGTACTAATGACTCCCAAATCTCTAACACTGAACTTGGGAGATCACCTAATTCCCTACTTGTTGTCTCTACTCAAACATCTGAATGGACATCTCAACATATGTAAGACATACCATCTGTCTCAATCTCCTACCTCCAAATCTTTCCTTCATCAGTGTGCTGTGTCTCAGGAAATGTGCTAACATCTGCCCCATTTCTCACTTTAAATATCTAACAGTCACTTGTCGCTCCTTATCTTTATCCCTTGTCCTCATCTCTTCATGTATTCCATCAACAGCTCTTTACTGTTGCTCTACTCCCATATCTGGAGCTGAATCATCTATTTCTCTCATTTTGTCTGCCACCACCCCAACCCAAACCACCATGGGATGCAAATAGTCTCCCATATTATCTCCTTGCTTATATTATTTTCTTTGAATAATTCATTTTTCAGAGTAATTTTTAAAAATATATATATAAATTAGATGATAACAATCCTCTTCTTGAAACCCATCAAAGTCTTCCTGCCATAATTAAAATGCATTCTCAACTGCTTGCCATGGTCTACCAGGACCATGGGCCCAAACCCATCTTATGTTCAGATCTGTCTCACATCCTTTTGCTTATCTTAGCCCAATCCTGTTTGGAGTCACTGATTCCACAGACTCTCTTGTCAATTCTCCAGAGTGTAAATATGAGGTGTTCATGGTAATAAGTGAGGAGAAAAAGTAGATGAGCAGGGAAAGGAGAGAGGAAACACAGCTCCTAGCAAGTCACTGTTGCAGAAAATATCCGTACTTTATCCATTCTTATACATTCACCTTAAGCTAATCTTTTTTTTTTTAAGCCCTTGTGCCATTGTACAATTATTCCTCATTTCACCTGACATTGCTTTCTTCCTACCAGAAGGTGTTGTCCCAGGACCCAGGGTGCAACTGCAGGTGCCAAAGGCAGGGGCGATCCCTAAGCAGAAGACTGTAACTATATCCCTAAATGCCTACTTCAAAATTCTCAAGGGCCTTATGGAATGGATTGTACCTTCCTCTCATCAGGGAAAGTTGGAGCTGGCATAGAATACTTCCATCTTGCCCAGTGGTCAAGATAGCCCACTACTGTTGTACCTATGTAACTATACCCAAGGGAGCTCTGGTGGTGTGGTGCCTAAGGTATTTGACTGCTAACCAGAAGGGTAGTTGTTCAAATCCACCAGCCACTCCTTGGAAGGAAGACCGCACAATCTAGTTTTGTAGAGATATTGCCTCAGAAACCCAAAGAGGGGTAGCTATGAGTCGGAATCAACTCAACAGCAGGGAGTTTTTTTTGTTTTTGTTTTAATAATACCCAACATGAATGGAGTGGACTGAGGGGGAAGCACTTGTTAGACTGGTCTTGTACCAGCAATCTGTACTGGCACAGCAGCTGACCTGATGCCCCTTCCCAAGATGGGAAAGTTTGGATAAAAATAAATGACAAATAGAAGGAAAAAGAAATAATAGCTGAAGGTAAAGGAATGAATAAATGGGTTATGCCTCTGTAGGACTCTAACATTATGTTGATACCTAAAAAGAGTCTCAGAGCTAGGGAATAATATTCTCTGTTAGATTTTATCAGAGGCCAGAAAGGGTGATGATGAGACAAACTTTTAGAGTACCTGATCAGATAAGATGGATACCTACAGCAGACATGAATGGGTGGGACCTGGGTAACCTCATCCTTAGGACTCTTTGCACTACTGAAAGACTAATTGTTAATGACTTTGGGACTGGTAAAATGATGGGAAGAGGCAAATTAACCCTTCAAGTGTGAAAGGGCTGATGGTTAGAAGAGCCATGTGGTGACCTGCATTGCAGTGAATTGCTTAATATGGCCCTTCTAGCCATTATCCTTCATTTTGTGATATACTATAAATTCTAGTCTCTATACCTGTTTAGGATGGGGTGCATCTTGAGTCCCACCTTGCTGGAGAGTGTGACTCATCAAGTCACCACTCTTAGCTTCCTTGAGGGTATATAGAGGAATGTTCTGGGAAAGTTTGCTCTCTTGCTCCAGTTCTGCATTTGGTTCATCAGCATCTCACCTCTGGACTTAAGACAGCAGCCATGGCCATCTGACCCACCAGTTTGGGCTTGCCAACCCCTGCAACCATGTGAGTTGGGAGAATCTTCTAGACCTACCCACAGACCTGGGACTTGCCAGGCTGCCTGCCTCTCAGCCTCAACCACCACCACATGAGCCATTTCCTTGGGAGCTTGTGAATTCTGTGAGACTTTACAGTAAACTATGGAACCCTAAGACAGGAGGGAGATTGCTGAGGGGAGGAGGAGGAGTTGATGTCAGAGATGATGGAGTAGCATGACAGTTTGAAAAAGTTGGATATTTGGGACATCTTTAGTGCACAAGGATCAGCCTTGTGCTGATTTTTCTAAAAGAAATTATTCAAGTACTATCCCTGCTTTCTATTCTATCTGGTACTTCCAATTTCTGACCATTGTAATTGGAATACATTTTGCAGGTGCTCAAATTGAGGCATCATTCCCTCCTGCTGGCTCAGGTATCCTCAACTGACTTCCTAGATCCCAAAATTCACAGCAAACTCTTGCTCATAGATGTTCTTTCTCCTATTCTCTTTGATTTTATGACTTGGTACATGTTTAATTCTTAATTCTTATTTAGTAGAATTTGGGAGGTGAACAAACAAACAAAATCCAAATCCATTGCCATTGAGTCAATTCTTATTTATAGTGATCCTACAGACAGAGGAGAACTTCCCATAAGATTTCCAAGAATGTAATCTTTATGGAAACAGGCTTCCACATCTTTCTCCTATGGAACTGCTGGTGGGTTTGAGCACTGACATTTTGGTTAGCAACTGAGTACTTAAATACTGCACCACCAGGATTCCTTGAGGGTAGAGTAGTTAGTCTGCCTTTAACGGAAAATATTGCTAGCATTAACTTGATTTCTCTTTCAAGTCCAGGAGCTCTGGTGGCATAGTGTCTAAAGCACTTGACTGCTAACCAGAAGGCTGGTGGTTCAAACCCACCAGCCACTCCTCAGAAGGAAGATGGGACAATCTACTTCCGTAGTGATACTGCCTCAGAAACCCAAGGAGGGGTCGCTATGAGTCGGGTCCAACTTGAAGGCACATAAAAACAACAACATCTCAAGTCTTATAAGGAGCAGAAAATTCTATCCAAACTTACATAATATGAAGAGAAATTTTGTTTACATAATTGATAAACCTAGAGGAAAGTCTTGTTTCTGGTAATGTTTGTCAGAGATTCAAGAAATATTATTAGTTCCAAGTTTCTCTTTTTCCACCTTCTTGCTCTGCTCCACTCCATGTTGACTCTGTTCTCAGAGAGGCTTAGTCCTTGTGCTTTCAAAATTGTTGCCTTTTCTCATTTCCCATCTAGTAAGGCAGAACTGTATATCCTTTGACCTTCAAATTCTTGAAAGAAAAGTAGAGCTTCTTTCCCGGAAGTCTTAGAAAAAAATCTCATTGTAATTATTCGTGACCATGATTTAAAAGTTTAAACACTATTTTTGGGGAGATGAAGTGTTCTGGTCAGATTTGAGTCTCATCCTTGGATTGGGGGCAAAGCAAACACTACATCATCTGGGCAGTAATGATAAAACAGGTGATTGTTTAGATTAGGGTTTCTCAAAGTAGCACTATTGAGCTTTGGGACCAGAGAACAATTTGTTGTAGGGACCTGTCCTGTGCATTGCAGAATGTGTTTAGCACCATCTCTGGTTGCTACTCACCCTCAGCCACGATAACTAAAATTGTCTTCAGACATTACCAAATGTTGTTTGGAGGCAAATTGCCCCTGGTTGAAACACATTGATTTACAGAGAAATTGCAGTTCTCTTTCCAGAGTAAGGAAACGTAGGTGGCAAACACAAGAGAAATCCTTCACTCCTTTGTTGTTGTTGTTGTTAGGTGTCATCGAGTCATTTCCGACTCATAGCGACCCCATGCACAGCAGAATGAAACACTGCCCAATTCCGCACCAGCTCCACGATCCCTGCTATATTTGAGCCCATCATTGCAGCCACCGTGTCAATCCATCTTGTTGAAGGCCTCCCCTTCTTTCGTCAACCCTCCAATCTACCAAGCATGGCATCCTTCTCCCAGGAATGGTCCCTTCTGACAACATGACCAAAATAGGTGAGATGAAGTCTGGTCATTCTCGCTTCCAAGGAGCATTTCGGGTGCACCTCCTCCAGGACAGATCTGTTAGTTCTTTTAACAGTCCATGGTACTTTCAGCATTCTTCACCAGCACCACAACTCAATTTTACTAATAAAAATATGACTCAAAAACCTTGAAGCATGACATATCCTAATACATTTGACCCTGAAATAACTTCATAAAAAAGAAATCAAACCCCAAATCAAGAAAGAAATTGAGGGGCCCAAGCTGGAAAACTAAGCAGGAAGATCCTTTGGCTTTACATAAGTGTCCCACCACATATAACATTCAGTGTTTCTCTGGGCTTTCAAATTTTTCCTTTGTCTACCACATTCCATTATATGTGTAATATATCCATTTATGTTTATCACATATTCTTTTAACAAATATTTATTTCCCACCTAATACATGTCAGTCCTGATGATCTATTTCCAAAAAAACATCAGCCAATGAAAATCCTGTAGATCACAGTTTGATCGTGTTGTGCATGGGGTCATCAAGAGCCAGAGCCAACTCAGGAGCTAACAACAACAGTGATATATGTCAGTCATTACTGGGACAGAACACTGTAGTGATAGTGGTGTATGTGATATTCATTGTCCTTTTACTGATGTGGAGGAATTGATAGTAAATAGTTAATCAATCAACAGATAAACAAACTCATATAGTTATAACTGCTATATAGAAAAAAAAAATGTAATTTGTTAACAATGAATGCTGGATAGGGAGGAAGCAAAGGAGGCAAGATCAAACTGGGAAGTCAGAGATGACCACTAAGGAGATGACATCTGAGGCAAGTTTGCCATATGAACATCTGGGAAAAGGACTCCAGGAGAAGGAAACAAAACATAAATATAAATGCATACACACACACATATATATATATATTTAAATTATCTTTTTCTCCACTTCTTTGTTTCTGTTTAGTCATAGTTACTCCTCCTCTCTCATTATCATTGTGTTCAAACTGTTGTTGGCAAAGAATATTGAGAACGTTGTGGACTGACAAAAGAAGAAACAATAAGTTTGAGAAAAAATGCTATCAGAGGAGAGGATGGCAAGACTTCAGCTTGCTTATTTCACTCATATCATTGGGAAAGCTAGTTGTTAGAAAGGGACATCATATTTGGTAAAATAAAAGGTCAGAAAAATCAAAGAAATTCTCAATGAGACAAAATTAAGCAATAGCTGCAACAATGGACTCAAACATGTCGATGATTCTGAAGGATGCCACAGGTTGGGCAAATGTTTCATTCATAAAATACCATGGGTCAGTGCCAACACTATGGCATCTAACCACTCCTCCCTCATTAATGTAGGCCAACAAGTAGCACATTATAATATCTGACCCCTCCTGATATCCCAGTCCTGCAGTTTCAGCTACCACTGTTATCTGCCTTATTATTTTGGTATTTCCTATTTGAATTCCCAAGTAACATAACGTGATGGACCATACTCATATTTTTGTTCCAAGTAATGCCAGTAAACTGCTTGCCAGTCTAAGCATTGACTACTCTTGCATCAGATGTCCTACATTAATCTAATCAGCGAGACTACCAGAGAATTGTCAAAATATCTGCCAACAGTTTCCCCTGAGCAGGGCTGTGGTCAAGTCAGTTTCACTTTAAAAAATGTGTGCTAGACAAGCTTATTAACTGACATATCTCATGAAATCACTAGCTACATCATCCTTCGTTGTGTACTCAAGGTTATTCTATCCTTCAGCTCTGCTATCACTCACAGTCCACCTTTAATATATCTTTCTGAGAAATCTCTGGAAGATATTAGAAGAAATAGTCCTGGAAGCAGCAGAGGTTAAAAGCAAATAGATAAGTATATGTCTTCCTCACAACAGTGTAAGAGAGATAGAAACAGATTTTCCCTAGACATCAAAGGTAACATGTTTCATAAATCTTAGTTTAAATTCCCTGGTAAGAACAGTAAGTTCATTTATTAAACCAAAATTATTGTACACCCACATGAAACCAACTAATCATGTTTATCACTTTGGATAAAGTAGTCATGAACAGAATAGATCCAATGACTGCATTTGGGAGTTATATTATAGGGTAGATTATTGTTGTTAGGTGCTATTGAGTGGATTTGACTCAGAGTAACTCCATGTGACACAGTAGAACTGTCCCATAGAGTTTTCTTGGATATAATCTTTATGGAAGCATCTCACTAGGTCTTTTGCCAGCAGAGCCACTGGGTCGGTTTGAACTGCTGACTTTTTCCTTTAGCAGTCAAACTCTTAACTATTTGTGCCACCAAGTCCTCTTGTAAAGAAAATTAATGGTGGGTATTTGCCATATTTGTTTGACTGGCCAATACCTTTGGAACACTGTTTTGTTTCACAAATTTTCCACCTAAGGAGGCCTGCTTCCCCAAGGAAGACATCAGAAACTCAACATTCCAGTCTCTGTTACAACTAGAGAACAGGCATGTGACTTAGAATCTTCTTATTAGATGCACTGGTGACAGATTAAATACAGAAGAAAGTGTCATAAAGATGGAGGTACAGGAGACAATTTTTTTTTTTTTTCCCAAAGTGATGTGGTGTTGCAAAAAGTAAGCCAGCCCAAAAGGAGCAGTAGTAGTCATTCCACAATAGTATTCAATGCCCAACATCCTAAATTGAGCAGCCTCATGATATAATTTGGGTATTATCCAGATTAAAGCTGTCCAGCACCTACAAAACCTATGCATCTATTGGGCATTTAAAAAGTGGTTACTGTAACTGAGAGATTAATTTTTATTTCATTTTTTTATTTTAAATTTCAATTTATAAGTAGATACTTCATTCAGTTAATAGAAAAAAACTTTAACTACATTTATATGGAAATAACATGCACATTGTTGTTGTTGTTGTTGATAAGTGCCGTCGAGACGTTTCTGACTCATAGCGACCCCA
>NW_006921695.1:2350958-2351476 GCF_000298275.1 Orycteropus afer afer | reverse complement strand
TCTTTGTTTCCAACTTTTGCATTCCAGTCACCAATGATAATTAACACATCCTGATTGCATATTTGGCCAATTTCAGACTGTAGAAGCTGATAAAATTCTTCAATTTTCTCATCTTTGGCTTTGGTGGTTGGGGCATAAATTTGAGTATTAGTCATATTAAATGGTCTTCCTTGTAGGCATGGATATCATCCTATCATGACAGCATTGTATTTCAGGACAGATCTTGAAATATCTTTTGTGAAGGTGAATGCCATGCATTCCTCTTCAATTTGTCATTCCCAGCATAGTACATCATATGGTTTGATTCAAAATGGCCAAAAATGAAATGGAATGCATAAAGATTGATATCCTAGGCATTACTGAGCTGAATGGACCAGTTTTGGCCATTTTGAATCAAACAGCCAAAAGATAGCTAAGCCTATGCAGTGAACAATAACACCAGGGAAGTATGCACTCCTTAGAACAATCAACAATATGAGTTCAAAAGGGCTCAAGGGTAAAGTTCAGGAAGCAGGAAG
>NW_006921695.1:2317671-2350594 GCF_000298275.1 Orycteropus afer afer | reverse complement strand
ATATATATATATATATATATATATATATATATATAGCCTACAAGAGCTTTGACATGAATAGATAATGCACATCTATGTTCATTACAGCACTGTTCATAGTAGCAAAAAGATGTAAACAACTTAATGCCCATCAGGAGATGACTGGATCAACAAAATATGGTACATTCACATAATGGAATACTGTGCAACATTAAAGAATAACGATGAATCTGTGAAACATTTAATAAGTGGATAAACCTGGGGAACATTATGCTTAGAGAAATTATTCAATCACAAAAGGACAAATATTGTATGAGATTAAAAAAAAAAAAAAATGACTGCTATTGAGTTGGATCCAACTCATAGTGACCCCTCCTTGGGTTTCCAAGACAGTATCACTATGGAAGTAGATTGCTCAACCTTCCTTCTGAGGAGTGACTAGTGAGTTTGAACCACCAGCCTTTTGATTAGCAGTCAAATGCCTTAGGCACTACATCACCAGATCACTGTTATTATAAAGTCAAGAAAATTTTTCACACACACAAAAATATATTTGATGCTTACAATGGGTAGGAGGGTAAGTGAAGGTAAACTAACTAGACAGTAGACATATATTAACTTAGGTGAAGGAGAAAACGTATAATAAGGAGGAAGTCAGCAAAAAATGATCAAGGCAAAGAAAGACACTGGGAGAAGTATAAGAGTTAAAGGCAACGAAGGTAAATACTGTTAAACACACAATCCTCCAATAGCAGTAATAACAATAATCTGTGAGTAGACACATAGATAACATAGATAGACAACAAGCTGAACTGGTGTGGGAAGAAGATTGGAACTATACCAAGGTATATACATAAGTTTGATGAGGGTTTTCTACATATATATTCACATATGCTATAAATATATCCATAAATATGGTAGAGCATACAGGGGACAAAGATAGAAAAACTTCTCAGCCATAAGCAAAAACCTTGAGGGACTGAGATGCTGGGCATGGGGGCTCAGGAACATAGTCTTGGGGGGACATCAAGGTCAATTGGCATAACATAGTCCATGAAGATAATTCTCTACATCTTACTTTTGTGAGTAGTGACTGGGCCTTAAAACTTATGAGCAGCCATCTAAGGAACAACTGTTGGTCTCTCCCTATCCTGACCAAAAAAGAATGGAGAAAATCAAAGATGCATTGAAACAATTAGTCCAAAGGACAAATAGATCACATGAACCCCAGCTTCCATGACCCTGAGATCAGAAGAACTAAATGGTACCTGGCTACCACTACCAACTGCTCTGAATGGATCACATTAAAAGGTCTTGAATACAGTGAAGGAAAAATGTTGAACAAAACTCATAATCATAAAAAACACCAGACTCCCTGCTCCGGTAGAAACTGGTAGATTCACGAGGCTATGGTTCTTAGTCACCTTTTAGACCTGCAATTGAACTAGCCTCTGTGGCTCATTTTTCAACCAAACAATAAACAGATCTATAAAATGAACAATAGCACTAGGGAGGTACCATTCCTTAGAACAATCAATCTTTGGATATCAAAAAGGCAACATTTGCCCAAGGACAAATTTCAGAAGACAAGAAGGTTTGTAAAGGAAGAATGGAAATGAAAAACACTAGGAGGAAGTGGGATAGATGATGTTACATTGAGGGGATTGCAATCAATGACATGAAATAAAGTGTGTGTGAGTTATTGAATAGAAAATGGATTTGCTTTGTAAACTTCTACCCAAATTACAAGTAAAAAAAAAAAAAAAAAACTTCCTAATTTCAAAAGTTAAATTCATGTAACATTACTTTATAACAACATATATTGAAGCCTTGCTTTAGTAAAATGACAGATTTCTTTCACAATTCCTCCAAGCAGTGTGAAATATTTTTATCAGCACAGAAGATAAAATTGCAC
Source organism: Orycteropus afer afer (assembly GCF_000298275.1). NCBI lineage: Eukaryota > Metazoa > Chordata > Mammalia > Tubulidentata > Orycteropodidae > Orycteropus > Orycteropus afer. Next base: position 2,348,700 of record NW_006921695.1, on the reverse strand, counting down.
ATAAAATGAGTCACATTTATACTTGTGTTTATCACTACAGAGAGCATTTCACTTTAATACAAAGAAGTACTCCACTAGTTTTCTATATCATTCTCTTCATTACAACCACATTCAGTTATATCATCCATTTGAAGAATTCCTAATTCTACTGAAAATGTCATTAAAAATAATGCATGCAGAACTCTAACTGGAGAACAATGATGACCATCTGATTTCGAATCTCCCCATATAACCTCTTACCAACAAAACACATCTTTTCTAATTGGCTATTAATTGTCTGGCAACAAACAAACACTGCCATTGAGTTGATTCCGACCCATAGCAACCCCTCCTCAGGTTTCCAAGGTGATATCTCTACAGAAGTAGATGGCCCGGTCTTCCTTCTGAGAAGTGGCTGGTGAGTTTGAACCATCAGCCTTCCAGTCAGCAGTCAAATGCCTTAGGCACTACACCAACAGAGCTCCTATTATTTGTGTAGTTAAATGCTATTGGTTGTTGTGGTGGATGCATGTTAATTTTATATCCTGCTACCCTACTGAATTATACCTCTGATAACAGAGATCTAAATGTATAAAATAAGACTATGTAAGTATTATTATAGAGGATAAATTCTTCCATAATCCATTGTTGTTGCTTTTATGTGCTGTCCAGTAGTCTCCGACTCACAGCAACCTTATGTACATCAGAACGAAACAATGCCCAATCCTATGCCAGCCTCACTATCACTGCTATACCTGAGCTCAATGCTGCAGCCACTATGTCTATCCATCACATTGAGGACCTTCCCCTCTTTTGTTGACTCTCCACTTTACCAAGATTGACATTCTTCTCCAGAGAATGGTCCCTTCTAACAACATGACCAAAGTAGGTGAGACGAAATCTGGCCATTCTTGCTTCCAAGGAGCATTCCAGCTGCACTTCTTCCAAGACAGATTTGTTAGTCCTTTTAGCAGTCCATGGTTCTTTCAGCATTCTCCAACACAACAACTCAAAAGCATCAACCCTTGTTTGATCTTCCTTATTCATTGTCCAGCTCTGTCATGCATATGACATGATTGAAAATACCATTGCTTGGGTTAGGCTCATCCTAGTCTTCAAGGGGAAGCTCTGGTGGTGTAGTGCTTAAAGCATTTGACTGCTAATCAGAAGGCTACTTCCATAGTGATATTGCCTCAGAAACCCAAGGAGGGATCACTATGAGTAGAAATCAACTCAACAGAAGTGAGTTTGGTTTTCGGTTTGAGTCTTCAAGGAGATATCTTTGCTCTTCAGCACTTAAAAGAGGCTTTTTGCAGCAGATTTTCCCAATGCAATATGTCTTTAGATGTCTTGATGGCTGCTACCATTGGTATTGATTGTAGCACCAGGTAATATGAAGTCTTTGACAACCTCAATCTTTTCTCCATCTATCATGATGCTGCTTATTGGTCCAGTTGTGAGGATTTTTGTTTTCTTTATGTTGAGGCGTAACCCATACTCTAGACTGTAGTCTTTAATTTTTATCAGTAAGTTCTAAGTCATCCTCACTTTCAGCAAGCAAAGTTGTGTCATCGGCATATCACAGGTTGTTAATAAGCCTTGCTCCAATCCTGATGCCACATTCTTCTTTATATAGTCCAGCTTCTCAGATTATTTGCTTAGCATACAAGATGAGTAAGTATGGTGAAAGGATACAACCCTCACACACTCCCTTCTTGATTCTAAACCATGCAGTATTCCCTTCTTGTGTTCTAATGACAATCTCCTGGTCTAAGTACAGGTTCCTCTTGAGTACAATTAAGTGTTCTGGAATTGTCATTCTTCTCAAAGTTATCCATAATTTGTTATGATTCAAACAATCAAATGCCTTTGCATAGTCAATAAAACACAAGTAAACATCTTTCTGGTATTCTTTGTTTTGAGCCAAGATCCATCTGACATCAGCTATGATATCCCTTGCTCCATGTCCCCTTCTGAATCCAACTTGCATTTCTGGAAGTTCTTTGTCAATATACTGCTGCAACCGTTTTTGAATCATGTTCAGTAAAATTTTACTTGCGTGTGATATCAATATTGTTTGATAATTTCCACATTCTGTGGGATCACCTTTCTTTGGAATGGGTATGAATATGGATCTCTTCTAGTCAATTATCCAGGTAGCTGCCTTCCAAATATCTTTTCATAGCTGAGTGAGTGCCTCCAGCAGGGCATCCATTGGTTGAAACTTCTCAGTGGGTATTCCATCAATTCCCAGAGCTTGTTTTTTGCCAAATCTTTCAGTGCAGCTTTGACATCTTCCTCCAATACCATTGGTTCACCTCCTGAAATGGATGATCATCTACCAATTCTTTTTGGTATTGTGACTCTGTGTATTCCATCCATCTTCTTTTGATGTCTCCAGCATCATTCAACATATTCTCCATGGAATCTTTCAATATTGCAATTCAAGGCTTAAATTTTTTCTTCAGTTCTTTCAGCTTGAGAAATGCTGAGCATGTTCTTCCCTTTTGCTTTTCTAACTCCAAGTCTTGGCACATTTCATTATAATAATTGATTTTGTTTTCTCAAGGTACTCTATGAAATCTTCTGTTCAGCTCTTTTATCCTGTCAATTGTCCCATTTGCTTTAGCTACTCTCTGTTCTAGGGCAAGTTTGAGCCTCCTCTGACATCCTCTTTGGTCTTTTCTTCCTTTCCTGTCTGTTTGATGAACTTTTGCTTTCTTCATGGATGGTGTTCTTGATGTCATCCTGCAGTTCTTCTGGTTTTCGGTCATTGGTGTTCAATGATTCAAATCTATTCTTTAGTTGGACTCTAAATTCAGGAGGGATAAAATCAAGGTCATATTTTGGCTCTCATGAAGTTGTTATAATTGTCAACAGTTTCAATTTTAACTTGCATGTGAGCAGTTGATGGTCTGGTCCACAATCAGCTCCTGGACTTGTTTTGTCTGAAGATATTGAGCTTCTCCATAGCCTCTTGCAGCAGATATAGTCAATCTGATTCCTATGTACTCCATTTGACAAAGTCCATGTGTATAGCCACCATCTGTGTTGTTGAAAAAAGGTATTTGCAATGAATAAGTTGTTGGTCTTGAAAAATTCTACCATGGAATCTCCAGCATCATTTCTATCATGAAGACCATGTTTTTCAACTACTGGTGAGTTTTCTTTGTTTCCAACTTTTGCATTCCAGTCACCAGTGATAATTAACACATCTTGATTGCTTGTTTGGTCGATTTCAGACTGCAGAAATTGGTAAAAATCTTCAATTTCCTCATCTTTGGCTTTGGTGATTGGTGCATAAATGTGAATAATAGTAATATTAACTAGTCTTCCTCATAGGTTTGTGGATATTATCCTGTCACTGACAGCACTGTACTTCAGGATACATCTTGAAACATTCTTTGTGATGATGAACACCAAGCCATTCCTCTCCAATTTGTCACTCTCACCATAGTAGATCATATGGTTGTCTGATTCAAAATGGCCAAAAATGGTCCATTTCAGCTCACTAATGCCTATGATATTGATCTTTATGATGCATTCCATCATAAAGATCAATATCATAGGCATTAGTGATGCATTCCATTTCATTTTTTACAACTTCCAATTTTCCTAGATTCATATTTCATACATTCCATCTTCCAATTATTAATGTGTATTTGCAACTGTTCCTTCTTGAGTTGTGCCACATCAGCAAAAGGAGATCCTGAAACTTTACTCCATCCACATCATTAAGGTCAGCTCTATTCTGTGGAGGCAGGTCTTTCTTAGTCATATTTTGAGTGCCTTCCAACCTGAGGGGCTCATCCTGTGGCACTATATCAGAAAATGTTTCAGAGCTATTTTTCAGTAATGTATCAGACAGTGTTTCACCACTATTCATAAGGTTTTCCCTGGCCAATTCTTTGAGACGTGCATGGCCTCTTCCTTCTTCTGAGTCTATGTTAGGCTGGAAGCTCCAGTGAAACCTGTCCACCATGGCTAACCCTGTTGGCACTTGAAACACTGGTGGCACAGCCTTCAGATTCACAGCAACACACAAGCCACCACAGGATGACAAACTTACAGATGAGTTAGTCTCCCTTAGCTGTTCCAAACAGCTCGCTTCCTGCTTCCTGGCCTCCCCTACCACTTCCAGCCCTTCAAACCTGGCTTTAGGAAAAGGATTTTTAGCCAGGACTTTAAAATTCAAATCACAAAAAAGAAAAATAGTAAGTTGACCTGTTAACATTAAAATCATTTTCACAGCATACACATTATAAGTAAAGCCAAAAAGCAAATGACAAACTAGGAGAAAACAGTTGCAATGTATATTACAGAAAAAAAATAGCTAATATCTCTAGTATGCAAAAATAAAGAAAGAAAAGTAACATCAAAATCTGATTAAAAAAAGATGGACAAAAGACTTAAAGTATGACTCACAAAATATTGAAAATAATAAAATTTAAACATATGAAAAGACATTTACTTGTTCTGATAATGAGAAATGCAACTTAAAACTATCCTAAAATACTACTTCTCCCAGAAACTCTGCAGATGGGGTCTGACAATCTGTGTTTTAACATCTTCTCTACATGACTCTGATGCATAGCATACTTTTAGAAATATACTTCTAAAATTCTGACATAGACTTATGGAAGAAAAATTCTATAACTAGCAGCATTCTTTACTTGGGTCACACTGCTCTTTTAAGAAACTTTAAAGATTTTTCCTTAAACCTTCTCTTACATGGTATTAGCCCTTGAACACAAAGATTCTCAGTAAAGCTTTATTGATGCTAACTGAAAGGATTACTTTCAAGAAAGGTCATCAGCAGGTATTTTCTCCCCTGTTTTTGTGATGCTCAAACTGGGAATTTTAAACTTCACAAAAACCAAAACCCAAACTCACTGCCGTCAAGTTGATTTAGACTAAGAGACACCCCTCCTTAGGTTTCTGAGGCCATCTCTCTATGGAAGTAGATTGCCCAATCTTCCTTCTGAGGAGTGGCTGGTTGGTTTGAACTTCCAGCCTTTTGGTTAGCAGTCAAGTGCCTTAGGCAGCTTTTAGTTTCAGTGCTTAATTCTAGAGTTACAATGTCAAGGCACCACTTACTAGTTGTGCCATCTTGAGCAAAGAGACTTACCCACTCTGGGTAAACATCTTTACCCATGTAACAAGTATGATAATAATTGTATCCACCTCATTAGGATTCTGGGAGTATTAATTAACACATGGGACTCTAAAACTCACTGCCTTCAAGTCAGACCCAACACATAGTGAACCATTGTTGGGTTTCCAAGGCAGGATCACTACAGAAGTAGATTGCCAAACCTTCCACACATGTAAAGAACTTAGAAATGAAGCTGGCATGTATCCAGCATTCAATTTTTCCCACACTTTGAATGTTACATTCCCAGAATGATTACTCTTCCAGAAATAGTTAAGGATATAGATGTAGATTTTTCTCAACATAAGTCAATCTATTTTATTCTTATGTGTGTATCTATTAATCTTCCTCAAACTGAATTAAACGTTAGATTTGAATCATATACCTTTCAATATATACAAATTCAGTGTGTCTATCTATCTATCTATCTCTCCTTCAGTGGTAAGATTCTCTCCTTCCATGAAGGAGACACAGATTCTATTTTTGGCCAGTGCCCTTCATGTGCAGCTACCATCCCTCCCTCAGTTTCCATGTTGCTATGATGTTGAACAGATTTCAACAGAGCTTCCAGACAAAGATGGATTAGGAAGAGAGGCTTGGTGACCTGCTTCTGAAAATCAGCCAATGAAAACCTTCTAGATGAGAATAATCTGATCAGCAACCAATCATGGACATGGTGAGGGACTGAACAGCATTTTATTGTACTGCAAATGAGGTCTCCATGAGTGGGAGCCAACTTGACAGCAACTAAAGACAACAACAATCTATCCATCTATCATCTATCTATTGTCAATCTATATATGACTGAAACCTATTTTAAAAGTTTTCCCCACATCTTTCTATAAAGAAGGACCATCACAACATATATTCTTTCTTTCTTTCTGTTATTCATTGAAGAGTTCGGGTTTATTAGATAACCTCTGTCTCCTAGTCTGTCTTCTGCTTTTCCTCTATTACATCTACCTGTGGCATGACTCAAAATGAGAAGAATCAGCTGCAAAGATCCATTCAAAATCAGAATAACATGGAATATATGAAGTATGAATCTAGGAAAATTAGAAGTAATAAGAAAGGAATGGAAACACAAAAAGATTGATATCCTAGGCATAGTGAGCTTAAATTAACTGGTATTGTCCATTTAGAATTGGTTAATTATATGGTCTACTTGCCAGGAAGGTCAAATTGAAGAGGAACAATGTTGCATTCATCACCAAAAAGATCATTTCAAGATCTATCCTAAAGTATAATACTTTCAGTGATAGAATAATATCCATACTCCTACAATGAAAACCAATTAATATGACTATTGTTCAAATGTAGAAACCAACCACTAAAGCCAAAGATGAAGAAATTGAAGACTTCTTTACCAACTTCTGCAGTCTGAAATTGATGAAAATGCAATAAAGATGCATTGATATATGCTTCTAAAAAGATTGCTTTCAAGGAAGGTCATCAGCAGGTATTTTATTCCCTGTTTTTGTGATGGGCAAACTGAGAATTTTAAAGTTTACAGAAGCCAAAAACCAAACTCACTGCTGTCAGTTGATTTTGACTCATAGTGACCCCTCCTTGGGTTTCCAAGGCCATATCTCTATGGAAGCAGATTTCCCTGATGATTGGAATGGGAGAGTGAAAACAAATAAGAATTGGGAGCTGGAAAATATGGCCTTGGTGACAGAAATGACACTGGAGATTGCATGACAGAATATTGCAAGGTCAATGACTTATTCACTGCAAATACCTTTTTTCAACAAAATAAATCACAGAAACACATGCACACCTCACCAGATAGAATACACAGGAATCAGATAGACTACATTGGAAAGAGATAATGGAGAAGCTCAATATCATCAGTTAGAACAAGGCCAGGAGCTGACTGTGGAACAGACCATCAATTGTTCATAGGCAAGTTCATGTTGAAGCTGACAGAAATTAAAACAAGTCTACAAGAGCCAAAATATAACCTTGGTTATATCCTACCTGAATTTAGAGACTGTCTGAAGAAAAGATTTGTTACACTGAATACCATTGACCAAAGAACAAATGAGTTGTGTGATTATATCAAGAACATCATACATGAAGAAAGCTAAAGGTCATTTAAAACACTTGAAAGGAAGAAAAAAACAAAATGGATGTCAGAAGAGACTCTGAAACTTGGTGTGGAATGTAGAGTAGCTAAAGGGAATGGAAGAAATGATAAAATAAAAAAGCTGAACAGAAGATGTCAAAGGACAGCTGGAGAAGACAAAGTGAAGTATTATAATGAAATGTGGAGTTAGAAAATCTAAAGGGAAGAATATACTGAACATTTCTCTCACTGAAACACCCCAAAAAATCCAAAACAAATGCCATTGAGTCAATTCTGATTCACAGTGATCCCATGGGACAGAGTACAACTGTCCTTTAGGATTTCCAAGGTTGCAAATCTTTATGGAAATAGAGTGCCTCATCTTTTTCCTACAGAGCAGCTGGTGAGTTCTAACCACCAACCTTTTGGTTAGTGGCTGAATGCTTTAACCACTGGGCAAGCAGAGATCTTTCAAGCTGAAATAAGTGAAGAAAAATTTCAAATGTCGAGTTGTAATATTAAAAGATTCTATGGGCAAAATATTGAACCACATAGGAAGCATCAAAAGATGGAAGGAATACACAGCATAGAGTCACTGTACCAAGAAGAATTGGTCAATGTTTGGCCATTTCACAAGTAGCATGTGATAGAAAACTGATGGTATTAAAGGAATGAATCCAAGCTTCACGAAAGGAATTGGTGAAAAACAAAGCTCCAGTAACTGATGGAATACTCATTGAGAGGTTTCAACAAATAGATGCAGTGCTGGAGACATTCACTTGTTTATGCTAAGAAATTTGGAAAACAGCTATCTGGACAACTGACTGGAAGATATTTATATTTGTGTCCATTCCAAAGAAAGATGAACCAAAAGAATATGAAAATTATTGAACAGTATCATTAATATCACACACAAGTAATATTTTGCTGAATATTCAAAAATGGTTGCAGCAGTACATAGACAGAAGACTCTCAGATATTCAAGTTGGATTAAGAAGAAGGTATGGAAAGAAGGATATCTTTGCTGATGTCAGATGGATCTTAGCTGATAACAGAGAATACCAGAAAGATGTTTATCTGTGTTTTATTGACTATGCAAAGACACTCAACTGTGGGGACCATAATAAATTACAGATAACATTGTGAAGAATGAGAATTCCAGAGCACTTCATTGTAATCATGAGGAAACTCTACATAGACCAAGAAGAAGTCATTCAAACAGAACAGGGGGGTATTGTATACTTTAAAATCAGGAAGGGTATTTGTGTCAGAGACTCTGAAACTTGGTGTGGAATGTAGTGTAGCTAAAGGGAATGGAAGAAATGATAAAATAAAAAAGCTGAACAGAAGATGTCATAGTTATTCATTCTGTGTGCTGAGCAAATAATCCAAGAAGCTGGACTATATGAAGAACACATCAAGATCAAGCATCATTAACAATCTGTGATATGCAGACGACATAACTTTGATGTTGAAAGTGAAAAAGACTTGATGTACTTACTGATGAAGATCAAATACTGCAGCCTTCAGTATGGATTACACCTCAACATAGAGAAAACAAAAATTCTCACAACTGGACTAATGATAAATGGAGAAAAGATTGAGGTTGTCAAAGATTTCATTTTACTTTTATTCACAGTCCATACCCATGAAAGAGGCAGTCAAGAAATCTAAGGATGTATTGCGTTGGGCAAATCTGCTGTAAAAGATCTCTTTAAAATGCTAAAGAGAAAAGATATCACTGTAAAGATTAAGGTGTACTTTACCCAAGTCATAGTATTTTCATAGCATTTGCATGGGAAAGCTAGACAATGCATAAGGAAGACCATAAGGAAGAGTTGATGCATTTGAAATATGGTGTTTGCAAAGCATATTAAATATACCATGGACTGCAAGAAAAACTAACAAATCTGGATGAAGTGCAGCCAGAATGCTCCTTAGAAATGAGGATGGTGAGACTTAGTCTCTTGAACTTCGATCATGTTGTCAAGAAGGGCCAGTACCTGGAGAAGGATACCATTCTTGTTAAAGCAGAAAAAAAAGAAGACACTCAACAAGATGTATTGATACAGAGGCTACAACAATGGGCTCAAGCATTCCTACAATTGTGAGAATGGCTCAACACTTAACAGTGTCTCATTCTGTTGTACATAGGGTCTCTATGAGTTGGAATTGACTCAATGGTACCTAACAACAAAAATATGTGTTTACTGCACTGGAAATTACTCGGTTTTTTACTTTTAACTGTTATTGCAATTTTGTTCTATTTTTGTTGGACAAAATATACAAGACTAACTGTTCATGCTATCTCAGTGATTTCCTCACAGCACGGTTGATGTTAATGGACAGAAGATTTTAATTCTTAAGAAAACTATATCTAAATTGAAATTAGTAATTTAATATTGTTTTTTTTTTTTAAAAAAAATACTGTCCTTATTTACTAATCAATTTGTTTTATTCATACATTCATTATCCAATGCAACAAACACTTAGGGTGTTTGTTTCATCCAGTGAACAAAGTACATTATTTTTTAATTCCTTGGGAAGGCTCATACACAAACAAATAATCAAACAAGATCCTGTTTGATTAGGATTTACATTTAACTCAATACCAAATGACCAAAAACTGTATCAACTCAACTTTATAAAAACCTCTAATATTTACAAGGTTTAAAGCATCATGGCAAAATCCTTTGAAGTTGTTGGTACTTTTGATTTATCTTGAAACTTTTTTTAATTAAAACATTGAAAAAATCTTGAAAAGATATTTTTCATTTTTTTAAATGTGACCAAATATACTTAGGATGGATTAAATATTTAGTAAAATTTTATTATACTATGTCAGATGAAGGTTGGGCAATCTACTTCCATAGTGACACCACCTTGGAAACCCAAGGAGGGGTCTTTATGAGTCGGGTCTGAAGTGACAGAACATAACAACAAACAATAATGTTCAGACAATTGTATGTGTTTACACTTTCAAATCCTGAAACACATCTCCCTTCTCTCTCAATTTCTTTCTGTTTGCTCTCATCTGTGTTTTGTGCCTCTGTCCATATGAGCATTTTATTTCTTGCCATGTGCAGAAACTTCTAAAGAAGATAAGATGAGTAGCTGATATAATTAGAAACCTTAAATACAGGTACAATATTTTTGTCTTTTTTTTACTAATAGATGAAGAATTATAAAAAGTTGTACTGATCTGTCTGACTATATGATGAAATAAATTATTTTAAGAAAGAAAGTCTGGGACAGGGTAACTCAAGGTCATCATCATCAATGTTCATCCATTTCAGGAGGTGATCAAGAACCAATGGTATTGAAGGAAGAAGTCGAAACTGCACTGAAGGAATTGGCGAAGGACAAAGTTCCAGGAATTGATGGAATACCCATTGAGATGTTTCAACAAAGGGATGCCCCTCTGGAGGCACTCAATTGGCTATGCTCAGAGATGTGGAAAGACAGCTACCTAGCTAACTGACTGGAAGAGATTGATATTTGTACCCATTCCAAAGAAATGTGATCCCACAGAATGTGGTACAATATCATTAACATCATATGCAAGTAAAATCTTACTGAAGATAATTCAAAAATGGTTACAGCAGTATATTGACAGAGAGCTTCCAGAAACGTGAGCTGGATTCAGAAGAAGGTGTCGAATGAGGGATATCATGGCTGATGTCAGATGGATCTTAGCTCAAAGCAAAGAATACCAGAAAGATGTTTACTTATGTTTTATTGACTATGTGAAAGCATTCAATTGTGTGGATCATAATAAAGTATGGATAACATTGAGAAGAATGAGAATTCCAGAACACCTGATTGTACTCATGAGGAACCTGCAAGTAGATCTGTACATAGGTTGTCATTTGAACATAACAAGGGGATACTGCATGGTTCAAAATCAGGAAGGGAGTGCATCAAGGCTGTATACTATCACCATACTTATCCAAATTGTATGCTGAGCAAATAATCTAAGAAGCTGGATTATATAAAAAAAGAACGTGGCATCAGGATTGGAGAAAGACTCATTAACAACCTGCGATATACAGTTGACACATCTTTGCTTACTGAATATGAGGATGACTTGAAGTACTTACTGATGAAGATTAAAGACTACAGTCTGCAGTATGAATTGCACCTCAATATAAAGAAAACAAAAATCTTGACAACTGGTCCAATAAACAGTTTCTGATAAATGGAACAAAGATTGAAATTGTCATGGACTTCATATTACTTGGTTCTACAATCAACACCAACGGAAGCAGCAGTCAGGACATCAGACGACCTATTGTGTTGGGCAAATCTGCTGCAAAAGACCTCTTTCAAGTGATGAAGAGCAAAGATGTCTCCTTGAAGACTAAGGCAAATACCAAGAGACGGTATTTTCAATCGCATCTTATGCATGTGAGAGCTGGACAATGAATAAGAAAGACTGAAGAAGATTTAATGCTTTTGAGTTGTGGTGTTGGGGAAGAATACTCAGAGTACTATGGACTGTTAAAAGGACTAACAAATCTTCCAAATCCTAGAAGAAGTGCAGCCAGAGTTCTCCTTGGAAGCGAGAATGGACAGGTTTTGTCTCACCTACTTTGGTCATGTTGTCAGAAGGAACTGTTCCTTGGAGAAGGATATCATGCTTAGTAAAGTGAAGGGTCAATGAAGAAGGAGAAGGCCCTCAATGAGGTAGGCTGACACAGTGGCAGTAATGATGGGCTCAGGTATAGCAAGGATTGTGAGGCTGGCAAAGGACTGGGCAGTGTTTTGTTCTGCTGTGCATAGGGTCACTATGAGTCAGAGATTACTTGAAGGTGCCTAACAACAACAACAACAATTGTTTGGTTTTAAGAAGACTTCAAGGAATATTTTTTGTTTAAGGTTTAAGGTGTAAAAATTATCTCAGGGCAAGTTTCAGGGGTTCATCCAACTTCCATGGCTCCAGATAATCTGCATTCTATAAGAATTTGACATTCTGTTCTTCATTTCTCCCTGTTTGATTAGGATTTTTCTTAGACTCTTTGATCAAGACATTCAGTAATGGTAGCCTGGAACCATTCAGTTCTGGCCTCATGGCAAAGGAGGCAGTTGTTCATGGAAGCTATTACCAACATATTCCATATGGGATGTCCTATGAAACCATGACTGTAAACCTCCAAACCAAGAAACAAAATCTCATGAGGTGTTTGTTTGTACGTTAGCAGCCTCAGTGACTAATTTTTATATTTTTTGTAGATATACGTATCATACAAATTTTGTCATTTCAACTTTTTACAGATGAATAACTTATCGACAGCAATTACATTAATCGACTGTGCAATCCAACCCTTAATCTATGCAATTTTTCTCTCATTGTAAACAGAAATTCAGTACTTCATAAGCAATAACCCCTCTTTTCCCACTTCCTACTGCTCCTGGTAACCAATAATAAACTTTGTTCTCTATATTGCATCTTTGAGCATTTTTTTTTTCCATTGGTGTGTTCATTTATTTTTCTTCACTGATTTTTAACATTTCCTTATATATCCAAAAGAACACCCCTTTACCACATATATTTTTTCCAGGTTTATATTTTGACATATAGGTTCTTAGTAGTTCTCTCATTTACTGTTATTATTATTATTATTTCTTTCTTTAGTTTCATTCTTAGAAAATATTCCCTTACTCTGAAATCAGACATCCACCAATGCTTTATTTTATTTTATTTATAGTTCACATGTTTTTATATCATCTTTCAACTAAATTCAGTTTAGGAGTATAATGTTTTGTGGCTATCTATTCTATTTGGAGACAAATATTCAGTTGTTGTGATCTCATTAGTTAAATAATCTTCTCTTTTTCAAGAAATTTAAAATCCCAAAGTGTTGAAAATTTATAGGCCTACATTTACTAGGGCTTTCTGTTTTATTCAATTTCTTGTAGTATTTTTGGCCTATTCTTATGTTAAACTACACTGCTTCATTAATTTTTAAATACATGTTACTGTTATACTTTTTCCACTTAAATATCCTTGGCAGTTTTCATTATTTTATTACTTCAGATTGATTTGTAATTATTTATCAAGTTAGCAAAAATACTAATTGGACTATAATTGGAATAATACTAATGATAATATTATGTATCCTGGATGGTGCAGTGGTGAAATGCTCAGCTGTTAACTGAAAGGTGGGTGGTTGGAATCCACCAGCCACTCTGTAGGAGAAAGCTGTGGCAGTCTGCTTCCATAAACATTACAGCCTTGAAACCCTCTGGGGCATTTCTACTCTGTTCTGTATGGTCACTATGAGTCATAATGGACTTGACGGCAATGAGTTTGGATTGTTTTGGTTTACTCATTTGGGTATAATTGATGCCGTTGAAATCTTCTCCTCTGGAACATAGTGTGATGCTCCATATATTAAACTATTCTTTCTTTTTCCTTGGCAAAATTGTATACATTTCTTAAAATAGACTCCAGACATTTATAAAAAGTTAATTGCTAAGTAATTTTTATTTTCATTGGTATTATGAATGTTATTTTTCATTATATTTTCTCTTGATAATGACTTTTTTAATATGAAGAATATTATATTGAACATATATGAAAACCAAAAACTCACTGCCATCGAGTCAACTCTGACTCATAGCAACCTCCATTGGTTTTCCAAGGTGATAAATCATTAGGGAAGTAGATAGCCTCACCTTCCTTCTGAATGCAGAGTGGCTGGTGAGTTTCAACTTCCAACCCTCTGGTTAACAGTCAAATGCCTTAGGCACTATGCCACCAGAGCTCCTTTGAACACATATGTTCTTGTTGTTATGTGCCATCGAGTCGGACCCGACTCATAGCGACCCCTCCTTGGGTTTCCGAGGCAGTATCACTACGGAAGTAGATTGCCCCATCTTCCTTCTGAGGAGTGGCTGGTGGGTTTGAACCACCAGCCTTCTGGTTAGCAGTCAAGTGCCTTAGCCACTATGCCACCAGAGCTCCCTTGAACACATATAGGGTTTATAAATGATAATGGGATATAAACCTCTGTATCAGTAGCACTGACTCTTTGGTACTGATATTGCATCAGAGCAGAACTCTTACTTTTAGTCTTGAATTTTCTAATTATAAACAAACAATAATTTAGGTATTCCCAATTGTTGAACGTTTAGTTTTCAATCTTGTTAGTAAGTTCTTCCTTAAAATATAAAACTAGAAGGAAAATTATTAGGTCAAAATATTTTTTTATATGCTTGATCCTAAAATTTTCTCCAGATAGAATGCATACATTTACATTCCCACAAGCAATGTATGAGACTGTTCCACAGTACCTGGGTAATGCCAAATATAATTTTCTTCTCAGTTCTTTTAATAATGTATCTCTTTTTAAATTGTAGTAAATGAGCTAAAACTTTTTTTCAACTCCTAGGAAAGACATATCGACCATTAATATGTCTTTATATCAATATCACTAATTAAAATAAAAAGATTCCATGTTATATTTAGTGGACACTTTTCAGTCTTATAGAATTCACTTCTTAATTCCTAGAGCAATTTAAGCATACCTTGTCTTCCTCTACATTAATGGGCAAATTTCATTTATTTGTTCAACAAATATTTTTGAGTGCCTGGTAGCACAATGCCTAAGGTATTTGACTGCTAACCAGAAGGTTGGTAGTTCAAACCCATTAGCCACTCCTCGGAAGGAAGATTGGGCAGTCTACTTCCAGTAGAGATACTGCCTCGGAAACCCAAGAGGGGTTGCTATGAGTCAAATCTGACTCAACAGCAGTAAGTTTCGTTTTGGTTTTGGTATTCTGCCTATTATTCCTATGTTAGTTTTTTTCTATGTGTCTCTATTTTTCACATTTGTATTCATTATTTCTATGACTTTGTATTTTTCTATGTTATAAAATTTGCTCTCCATTTGATCTTAGAACAGCCTAAGTAATTTTTTTTTTTTATCTGTGAAAATTTTTTAAACTTTATGTTTTAGTTTCCAAAACCTCTTTTATGCCCTCTAATACTGTGTCTAGGAGCCCTGGCAGCACAATGGTTAAACACTCAGCTGCTGACAGAAGTCTGGGCATTTTGAACCCACCAGCTGTGCTGCAGGAGAAAAGACCTAGTGATATGCTCCTGTGAAGATTACAGCCTAGGAAGCCCTATGGGGCAATTCTGCTCTGTCACATGGGGGTCACTATGAGTTGGGATAGACTCAACTCATTTGTCAACAATAATGACTAATGCTTGTTAGAGATCTTTAAGGATTCTCATTGCATATATATTTGCATGTGTCTGTGTATGTGTGTGTGTCTGTGTGTGCAAGCAGTTAATACTCTATTACTAACCTGAAGGTTGATGGTTTGAACTCACCCAGTGATTCCATAGAAGAAAGCCTGGCAATGTGCTTCCATAAAAAGATTACAACAAAGAAAACTCTATGGAACTGTTCTACTCTAACACATAGGATCACCATGAGTTGGAATAAAGTCAATGGCAACAGGTTCATTTATATTCTTTTATCTTTCCCTCAAATTCTTTCTTAAGCAACCACTTTTCCTTAAATGGCATGACATTTTTCTTTGCTTTTTCATGTCAATTGAGTTGGGTTTTCCGAGTACCTGAGTGCTTCATTGTGGGATATCTTAAGCAGTGGTGAACTAGCAGGCAAACCTGCTTGACCAGTCCTTTGGACCATATGAGTAGAAAGCTCTCTGTTCTCAGAAATAAGCAGGGAAAGTTACTCTGACCAATTCTGCAGCTTCTTCCCAACATTTATGGCAACATCCAATCTCTCCCAGAATTGTGTGCAACAAGTGGTATGGAGTTCTCCCCATCTTCATCACCAACTACTCCCTGCCCCAAAGAGCTGAATCCAGTCTCATCTTCAGAGGGATGTTTCCATTCCAATGACTCTTGCTATCTTTCTCTAGCTCTGGAAACACTGACTTACACCTGTACTTCTTCTTTTAGGACTTGAAGACCTTGAACAGTACATCTGAGATTTCCTCCAGATACCCACCCTCCTCCTAGTTATTTAGAAATTGTGCTGCCCAGATGTTTTGATTCTCTGTTGCTGCTCTGACAGAAAAATACCACAAATAGATGGCTTTACCAAGCAAGAGTTTATTGTCTTACAGTTTAGGAGGCTAGAAGTCTGAGTTCAAAGTGCCAGCTCTAGGAGCTGGGTGAAGGTCCCTAGACCTTGAGCTTCAGCTCTGCCTCTTGCTCCCAGCTTGCTAGAGCTGGAAGTATCTCTTAACTTAGGCTGCTTCAGCCTGCTGAGGCTTACAAACTCAAGGCTAACAAGTAAAATGACAAAATACAAAGATTATTAAGTAATTATTAAGCAATAACACAAAGATTTGGAGCTCTGGTAGCATAGTGCCTAAGGCATTTGACTGCTAGCCAGAAGACTGGTGGTTCAAACCCACCAGTCACTCCTCAGAAGGAAGGTTGGGCAATCTACTTCCATAGTGATACTGCCTTGGCAACCCAAGGAGGGGTTGCTATGAGTCGTGTCTGACTCTATGGCACATAACAACAACAACAAAAACAATACAAAGATTATTAAGTAGGCCACTAGTTCAAGTCCAGAAACAGTCCTAAAATAGGCAGACCACATGGCAGGCTACTCACTGATGACTCTGCCAGATACAGGATCCAAATGTGCCAAGAAGCTCAAGACCATTTTCAAAATGTACTTTTAGGTATTGAAAGTAGACTCATCCCTAAGCAGTTACTCAGTTGCTCACAGTAGATTTCATCATAGAGTTGATTACCAGTCTCATCATGGGAATAACTACATCCAGCTGTCCAGCCACTTGAAACCAGGCCCAGCCAAGGTGACACATAACCTTAACGAACACACCACAAGAATGTTACATCCAGGATAAGAGAATGACACCACCCAGTGTGATATAATTTTCTTAAAATGCTACCTTGCAAAGTTTTGAGATGCTGACTGGAGGCCAATCCATTCTCCTTCTTGAGCAGCTGATTTCACACACTCTCCAATTCTTATCAAGTTCTCATACTCCTGGACCCTATGTACCCATCCTAATCTCAGGCAGCCTAGCACCTCTGAACCTGCAGGATTATTCGAAATTCTCAGTCCCAAAGAAGCATGAGAAATGTAGCTAACCCACGCTGATCGGCATACGTAAGGACGTCTATTGAGTGCTAGCATGTTTTCACCTCGTCTCTTAATGCAACCCTCTGTGTTACTCTCCATCAAAGAGTGCTATACCTCTTTATCTCTGGAAACTGTGAATGTAATAAAACTAATTACTTTCCAGGGTCTTCCTGACTCTTCTTGGCAGCTCACAGCTGACTCACTGGCTCATGAATCTAATAGATCACCCAATAGTGAAGGTTTTTGAGAGCCGTGGATTAAATGCTTGGATTTTGACTTAAGGGCAACAGGAAGCCACTGAAGGGTTTTGAACAGGTGAGTAACATAATTATATCTGCAGTTTAAGAGGAACGTTTTTTAGTTTGAATATGGCAAATGAATTGGTGGAGGCAAAGAAAATTGTTGCAAAAGAAGCTATAAGCCTAGATTGCGGCAGACGCAGAAGACAAAAGATACATAGCTTTGAGTGATGTTTAGGGGTACAGTTGGTGGTACCTGGTGATAGATCAGTTACTGGGGATGATGTTGTTGTTGTTAGATGCCGTTGAGTTGTTTCTGACTCATAGCAACCCCATGAACAGCAGAATGAAACACCGCCCGATCCCACGCCAGCTCCATGATCCTTGCTGTACATGAGCCCATTGTCGCACCCATCATGTCAATCCATCTGTTGAAGGCCTTCCCCTCTTCCATGGACCCTCCACCTTAACAAGCATGACATCCTTCTCCAGGGAATTGTCCCTTCTGGCAACATGACCAAAGTAGGTGAGACAAAGTCTGGCCATTCTTGCTTCCAAGGAGCATTTTGGCTGTACTTCCTCCAGGACAAATCTGTTAGTTCTTTTAGCAGTCCATAGTACTTTCAGCATTCTTTGCCAGCACCACAACTCAAAAGCATCAACTCTTCTTCAGTCTTCCTTATTCATTGTCCAGCTCTCACATGCATACAAGGCAATTGAAAATATTATGGCTGGTGTTAGGTGCACCTTGGTCCTCAAGGAGACATCCCGGCTCCTCAGAACTTGAAAGAGTTCCTTCACAGCTGACCTGCCCAGTGCTACACGTGGTCTAATGTCCTGACTGCTGCTTCTATTGGGGTCAATTGTAGAACCAAGTAATGTGAATTCTTTGACAATCTCAATATTTTCTCCATTTATCATGATGCTGCATATTGGTCCAGTTATGAGGATTTTTGTTTTCTTTGTATTGAGATGTAATCCATACTGCAGACTGTATTCTTTAATCTTCATCAGTAAGTGCCTCAAGTCATCCTCACTTTCAGCAAACAAAGTTGTATCATCAGTGTATCTCAGGTTGTTAATGATTCTTCCTCCAATCCTGATGCCACATTTTTCTTCATATAGTCCAGCTTCTTGGATTATTTGTGCAGCATATAGATTGAATAAGTATGGGGAAAGGATACAACCCTGATGCACTCCCTTCTCGATTTTAAACCATGTAGTGCCCCCCGTTCTGTTTGAATGACAGCCTCCTTGTCAGTCAATCAATGTACAGGTTCCTCGTGAGTAGAATTAAATGTTCAAGAATTCTCATTCTTCTCAATGTTATCCATAATTTGTCATGATCCACACAATCAAACACCTTTGAATAGTCAATAAAACACAAGTAAACATCCTTTCCTTTGAGCCAAGATCCATCTGACAGCAGCTATGATATCCCTTTTTCCACATCCTCTTCAGAATCCAGCTTGTACCTCTGGAAGTTCTCTGTCAATACACGGCTGCAACTATTTTTGAGTTTTCTTCAGTAAAATCTTACTTGCGTAGGATGTTAATGATATTGTCCAATAATTTCCACATTCTTTGGGATCACTTTTTTTGGAATGGGTACAAATATGGATCTCTTCCAGTCAGTTTGCCAGGTAGCTGTCTTCAAAATCTCTTGGCATAACCGAGTGAGTGCCTCCAGTGAGACACCTGTTTTTTGAAATATCTCAATGGGTATTCCATCAATTCCTGAAGCCTTGTTCTTCGCCAATTCTTTCATCGAAGCTTCGACTTCCTCCTTCAATACCATTGGTTCTAGATCATATGTCACCTCCTGAAATGGATGAAGATCGACCAGTTCTTTTTGGTACAGTGACATGACTCTGTGTATTCCTTTCATCTTCTTTTGATGTTTCCTGCATCATTCAATATTTTGCCCATAGAATCTTTCAATATTGCAACTCAAGGCTTAAAGTTTTTCCTCAATTCTTTCAGCTTGAGAAATGCCAAGCATGTTCTTCCCTTTTGGTTTTCTAACTCCAGGTCTTTGCACATTTCATTATAGTAATTGGCTTTGTCTGCTCGAGCTGCTCTTTGAAATCTTCAATTCAGCTCTTTGATCTTATCATTTCTTCCATTTGTTTTAGTTACTCTCTGCTCAAGGGCAAGTTTCAGAGTCTCTTTTGTCATCCATTTTGTTCTTCTCTTCTTTTATTGTCATTTTAGTGACCTCTTGCTTTCTTCATGGATGATGTTCTTGATGTGATCCCACAATTCTGGTTTTTGGTCATTGGTGTTCAATGCATCAAATCTATTCTTTAGATAGTCTCTGTATTCAGGAGGGATATATTCAAGATCATATTTTGGCTCTTGTGGACTTGTTTTAATTGTCTTTAACTTAAGTCAAACTTGCATATGAGCAGTTGATGGTCTGTTCCACAATCAGCTCCTGGCCTGGTTTTAGCTGAAGATATTGAGATTTTCCATCACCTCTTGCCACCGATGTAGTCATTCTGATTCCTGTGTGTTCCATCTGGTGAAGTCCATGTGTACAGCTGCCATTGTTGAAAAAAAGGAGTTTGCAATGAATAAGTCATTGGTCTTGCAAAATTCTACCATGCGAGTTCCAGCATTATTTCTGTCACCAAGGCCAAATTTTCCAACTACTGGTAATTCTTCTTTGTTTCCAACTTTTGCATTCCACTCGACAGTGATAATAAACACATCCTGATTGCATTTTCGGTCAATTTCAGACTGCAGAAATTGATACAAATCTTGAATTTCCTCATTTTTTTGCTTTCGTGGTTGGTGCATAAATTTGAATAATAGTCGTATTAATGGGTCTTCCTTGTAGGCATGTGGATACTTTCCTATCACTGGCAGCATTGTACTTCAGGACTGATCTTGAAACATCCTTTGTGATGATGAATGCTGTGCCATTCCTCTTCAAACTGTCATTTCCGGCAGAGTAGGTCATATGGTTGTCTGATTCAAAAGGGCCAACACCCTTCCATTTTAGCTCACTAATGCCTAGGAAATCAATTTTTATGGATTCTATTTGATTTTTGACAACTTCCAGTTTTCCTAGATTCATATTTCATACATTCCATATTCTGATTATAAATGGATGTTTGCAGCTGTTTCTCCTCAATTTGAGAGGTGCCATGTCTGCAAATGGAGGTCTCAAAAGCTTTACCTTATCCATATGAGTAAGGCTGGTTTTGCAATGATGATGCAGCTATTTCCTAGTCCTATTTTGAGAACCTTCTAACCTAAGTGACTCATCCTCCTCTTCTGTACTGGACAATGTTTCTGGACTATTCATAATGTTGTACAGTAATGTATCATATAGTGTTTCTCTGTTATTCATAAGGTTTTCTCTGACCAGTTCTTTGAGAAGTGGATGACCTCCTCCTCTTCCTAGTCTGTCTCAGTCTGCAAGCCAGGCTGACTCCTGTGCACCATGTGCACCCTACTGTGTTTGAAACACCAGTGGCACAGCCTCAAGACTCACAGCAACACATCACCACAGTTGGAAAACCGACAGACAAGTTCACTTCCCTTAGCTGTTAGAAACCTCTGCAACCTCACCTCACCTGGATCCCTGAGGCTGACTCCTTGCTCTGTCCCGGTTTCCCTAGTCTTTTACTGTCCTTTCCCTGCTTTTCTGCCTTGCCGCTTTGGGGCATGGCCTAGGTTCTCTCCCCTCCTCTGGATCCCTGCAGCTGACTGTTCACTCTGTCCCCTTGGGGATGATAGAGAGAAAAGAATTGACCAGACTTCTTGTCTGAAAGTAGGTGACTGCCATTTACTGAGGTATAAAATATAGCAGGAAGCTCAGATTATGTTTATTTTTGGAGGAGATGTGTCCTTCTGTTCTCTTATGCCAATAGAGCAGTATGCTATTGTTGTAATTAGGTGCCATCAAGTCAGTTCTGACTGACGATGACCCTATGTACAACCTGGTCATGCATCATCCTCACAACATTTGCTATCCTAGAACCCAATGGTACAGCCACCATGTCAATCCATCTAGTTGAGTGTCTTCCTCTTTTTTGTTGACCCTCTTCTTTACCAAGCATGATTTCCTTCTCCAGGGACTGTTCCTGGCTGATAACGTGTCCAAAATATGAGATGAAGTCTCACTCTCTTTGCTTCTAAGGACCCTTCTGGCTATACTTCTTCTAAGACAGATTTGTTCATTCTTCTATCAGCCCATGATGCACTCCATATTCTTTGTCAATATCATAATTCAAATCTCTGAATTCTTCTTTAGTCTTCCTTATTCATTGTCCAGCTTTCACATGTATGTGAGGTGATTGAAAATACTATGGCTTGATAAGGTGTACCTTAGTTCTCAAAGTGACTTTTTTTTTTTTTAACACTTTAAAGAGGTTTTTTGCAGCAGATTTGCCTAATGTGATATGCCATTTGATTTCTTGACTTCTGCTTCCACAGGCATTGACTGTGGATCCAAGTAAAATGAAATCCTTGACAATTTCTATCTTTTCTCTATTTATCATGATGTTGCTTGTAGGTCCAATTGTGAAGATTTTTTTTAAGTTGAGGTCTAATCCACATTGATAGTTGTAATCTTTGATCTTCATCACTAAGTGCTTCAAGTCTTCAACTTTCAGCAAACTAGGTTGTGTCCTCTGCTTATTGCAAGTTCTTAATGAGTCTTTCTCCAATCTTGATGCTGTATCCTTCTTCATATAGTCTCATTTCTCAGATTATTTGATCAACATACAGATTGAATAATCATGGTGGAAAAAAAATGCAACCCTGATGCACACCTTTCCTGATTTTAAACCATGCAGTATTCTCTTGTTCTGTTTGAACAACTGCCTCTTGTTCTGTGTATGTTGTTGTTGTTGTTATTTGCCGTCTAGTTGGTCCCGACTCATAGCGACCCCTCCTTGGGTTTCTGAGGCAGTATCACTACGGAAGTAGGATTGGCTGGTGGGTTTGAACCGCCAGCCTTCTGGTTAGCAGTCAAGTGCCTTAGCCACTATGCTACCAGAGCTCCCTGTTCTGTGTAAAGGTATGTATAAATATAGTGTATATAAACAAATTGGCAGTGTTCTGGAACTCATGTTTTTCACAATGTTATCCATAATTTGTTATGATCCACCCAGCTAAATGCCTTTGCATGATCAATAAAACACAGGTTAACATCTTTCTGTTATTCCCTGCTTTCAGCCAAGATCTATCTGACATCTGCAATGACATCCCTCATTCTATATCCTCTTCTGAATCCATCTTGAATTTCTGGCAGTTTCCTGTCAATGCATTGCTGAAACTGTTTCTAAATTATATTCAACAACATTATACTTGCATGTGCTATTAATTGTATTTTTAAATAATTTCTGCATTCTGTTAAATGACCTTTCTTTATGCGTATGTATACACATAGTGCATATGAACACTATTTCTTTGGAATGGTCACAGACATGGATCTCTTCCAGCTGGTATATTTATAGGGAAAAATTCCTAGAGAGAGACTGACTAAATGAAAGCTTATGTATATTTGAATTTCAATATATACTTCAACATGGCTCTCCTTAAAAGAGTTAGTTCTTTCTTTGGTTGCTGTAATGCAATGAAAAGTGATGTCTCATGGTCAATTTTCTTTTTTTTTTTCTTTCTCTTTTTGTCAGTTGAAACAAACAAACAAACCTTTGTCATCAAGTTGATTCAGTTTCATAGTAGCCCTCATCGGGTTTCCAAGGCTGTAAATCTTTATGGAAGTAGATTACCTCATCTTCCTCTCACAGAGCAGCTGGTGAGTTTGAACAACTGACCTTGGGGTTAGCAGTCAAATGTCTTGCCTACTACACCAGAAAGTTCCTTTCTTTGTCAATAAGGAGGAATATATTCTAAAAGTTTAGCAGATATATATCTGTAAATATTCTATTGATTGTTTTCCTTAACTGAATTTTTAAAACTCTTTAGACATTATGAGATTAGGCTTTTGTCTAGCCTATGCATTGTAACTACATTTCTTGGTTGAATACATGACTTATTACATACAGTAATTTTAATTCTTATGTATCCAAATTGACCAATAGTTTGTTGTATGTTTTCTGAGTTTTTATAAGACTTGGAAAATTTTTCTTTATTTCATGATTAAATATCATCCTCTAATAATTTTCCTCTGATAAGTTTTATCAATTTACTTTAATAATTTCATCATTAAACCTAAATATTTAAACTATATGGAATAGATTGCAAGGAAAGAAGACTCCACAGATGCCTACTAATGGTCCTAACACAATTTATTGTATAACTCATCTTTTCCTGTGTAGTCCTGGTTGTGTGGTGGTTTAAGCACTAGTCTGTTAACCAAAGGGTTGGAGGTTCAAACTCACCAGTCCTCTGCAGAAGAAAGATGTGACAGTCTGCTTCTGTAAGGATTACAACTTTGAAACCCTATGAGGCAGTTCTACAGTGTCCTTTAGGGTTGCTATGAGTTGGAATCCATTCTATGGCAATGGGTTAGAGTTAGAGGAGTCTATCACATGGTCATGGTCATCATTTCTTCCACTCTTTTAAAATGATATTTTATATAAATATAAATGATATAAATAAAATTGTTTTATATATTTTATATTTAGGTCTACTTCTTGGGTCTCTATTCTGTTCCATTAAACCTAAGTATTCTAGTGTTAATTAAGACTTTTAAATTATTGGCAATGTTAAAATATATTTTAACATCTGTTGAGGCTAGTCCCACTCACTACTCTCTACTTTTTAATAGAAATTATTGAAAATATATTTCACATAAACTTTAGTAGCAAAGTGTTTTGAAAAGTTTTGTTACTATTTTTATTTCAATTGGTTCTATCCCCAGATTTATGGATTAATTTAGGAAAATTTCTTATCTTTATGATGTGTTATTTTCTAAGTCAAGGAGAAATATTTCTATTCACTCATTCATATCTTTGTCTGCAAAAATTGAGAACTAGAACTTTCTGATATTTATTTGTATGAAGAAAGCTACCTTTTTTAATTTATTTTTAAAAAATAAATTTAATATTGACAGCAATTATAGTTTACAGAAAAATTGCACAGAAAATACAGAGTTGTCATTTATCTTTTTTCCTCCCTACCCACAGTTTCTCCTACTATTAACATCTTGCATTAATGTTATATATTTATTATAATTGATGAACTAACACTGATACATAATTAACAACTAAAGTCCATAGTTTACATTAAGATTCACTCTTTCAAGTTCTATGGGCTTTGGCAAATGAATATTTTCATTTGTTCAGCATTGATATCCATGATTATAATGTCACACAAATATCCACCCTATTAAAATTCTGTGCTTTACCTATCCATCCATCTATACTCTCCCTGAAACTCTGACAAGCAGTCATCTTTTTCCTATCTCTATAGTTTTTCCTTTTCCAAAATGTCATATAGTTAGAATTATGCAGTTTATAGTTTTTTTCCTACTGTCTTCTCTTGTTACCAATATTTATTTAAAGTTCCTCAATATCTTTTTTGTAACTTGATAACTCATTTTTTAAAATCATTAAATAATGTATGGATGTGTCCATTCATTTTTTGAAGAAGATCTTGATTGCTCACAATTTGGGACAGTTATAAAGCTTCTATAAACATTCATGTGCAGATATTTGTGTGTAAATAAATTTTCAACTCATTTGGGTAAATATCTTGGAGCATGATGGCTGAATTATATGTTAAACCATCTTTAGCTTTGTAAGAAACTGCAAGCCTATCTGCCAAAATGGCTTTACTAGTTTTCATTCCTACCACCAACAAATCGGTGTCCTGTTGCTTCATACCCTCATAGCATTTGGATGTCAATATTTTGTACTATAGCCATTCAAATAAGTGTGTTTTACTTATGTTTTATTGAATATGCAAAAGTATTTGACTGTGTGAATTATAACAAATTAAGAACACTTAATTGTGCCCATGATGACCTGTACATAGACCAGGAGTCTGCCATTTGAACAGAACAAGGGGATACTGCATGGTTTTAAATCAGGAAAGGTGTGTTTCAGGATTGTATTCTTTCACCATAATTATTCAATCTGTGTGCTGTGCAAATCATCCAGGAAATTGGACTGTATGAAGAAGTATGCAGCATCAGAACTGGTGGACAACTCATTAACAACCTGTGGTGAAGTGCCTAAGGCACTTGACTGCTAACCAGAAGCATGGTGGTTCAAACCCATCAGCCACTCCTCAGAAGGAAGATTGGGCAATCTACTTCCATTAAGATACTGCCTCTGAAACTCAAGGAGGGGTCGGCATGAGTCAGATCCGACTCAGTGGCAATGAGTTAGGTTTGGTTTTATATGAAGATGACACAACCTTGCTTGCTGAAAGTGAAGATGACTTGAAGCACTTATTAATGAAGATTAAAGACTGTAGTCTGCAGTATGGATTGCACTTCAACATGAAGAAAACAAAAGTCCTCAGAGCTGGACCAATAAGCAGCATCATGATAAATGGAAAAAAATGTTGAAGTTGTCAAAAATTTCATATTACTTGAATCCACAATCAATATGCATGGAAGCAGCTGTCAAGAAATCAGATGTCATATATTGCACTAGGAAAATCTGCTGCAAAAGACCTCTTTAACATGTTGAAGAGCAAGGATGTCACTTTGAAGACTGGTGAGCCTAACCCAAGCCATGGTATTTACAATAGTCTCCTATGCATGTGAAAGCTGGACAATGAATAAGGAAGACCATCGAAAAAGAGTTGATGCTTTTCAATTTGTAGTGTTGGCCAAGAATACTGAAAGAACCATTGCCTACTAGAAGAATGGACAAATCTGTCCTGGAAGAAGTGAAGCAGAATGCACCTTGGAAGCAAGAATGACCAGACTTCATTTCACTTACTTTGGTCATTCCCTGGAGAAGAATATCATGATTGGTAAAGTGGAGGGTCAGCAAAAAAGGGGAAGACCCTCAACAAGATGGATTGCCACAGTGGTTGCAATGATGGTCTCAAGTATAGCAAAGACTATGAGAATGGTCCACAACTGGGCAGTGTTTCATTCTGTTGTACATTGGATCACTATGAGTTGGAATAGAGTCAATGGCACCAACTGCAGCAGTAGGTGTGTAGTGGTATCTCATTTTAATTTGCAGTCCCCAGAACTCTGGTTCCATAGTGAGTAAGGCATTTGGCTGCTGATCAAAAGGTCAGTATTTCAAACCCACCAGCTCCTCTGTGGGAGGAAGATGAGACAATCTACTTCCATAAAGATTTACAGCCTTGGAAACCCAATGGGAGTCACTATGAGTCAGAACTGACTGGATGACAATGAGCTTATTTTTTTAGGATGACATGATTTTGAACACCTTTTCATATACTTATTTGCCATTTGTATATCTTTTTTAATGAGGTTTCTGTTCAGATCTTTAGCCACTTTTTAATTAGTTTTTTTTGTTGTTGTTGTTGAGTTTTAAGAATTCTTTATATAACTTGGACACAAGACTTTGATCAGATATGTATCTTACAAATATTCCCCCCTGGTCTGTGATTTGTCTTTTCATCCTCTTAATGTCTTTCACTATTCTTTCACCAGAACAGCCAACACAAAAATGAAGAACAAAATCAGACGACTGACAATAACCCCGTTTAAAATTTGCTAGAATGCTACGTTGATTAAGACAGTGTGGTATCAGAGAATGGACAAACAAATAGCTAAATGGGGCAGAATAAAGAGCTCAGAAATGCTGTTAGGTGTCATCGAGTCATTTCTGACTCATAACAAGCCTATGCACAACAGAAGGAAACGCTGCCCACTCCTGTGTCATACTCATGACTGTTGTTGTTCTTGAGTCCGTTGTTGCAGCCACTGTACCAAACCATCTGGTTGAAGGTCTTCTTCTTTTATGAAGACCCTCTACTTTTACAAGCATGATATCCCTCTCCAGGGACTGGTGCCTCCTGATAATACAACCAAAGTAAGAAAGAAGAAATCTCACCATCCTCACTTCTAAGGAGCATTCTGGCTGTACTTCTTCCAAGACAGATTTGTTTGTTCTTCAGGAAGTCCATGGTATATTGAATATTCTTTGTCATAACCATAATTCAAATGCATTAATTCTTTTTCAGCCTTCCTTATTCATTTCCCAGCTTTCACATGTATATGAGGTGATTGAAAATACTATAGCTTGGGTCAGGTGTATCTTAATCCTCAAAGACATCTTTGTTCTTAACACTGTAAAGAGCTCTTGTGCAACAGATATGCCTAATACAATACGTTTGATTTCTTGATTGATGCTTCCAGGGGCATTGATTGTGGATCCAAGTAAAATGAAATCCTTAACAACTTCAACCTTTTCTCCACTTATTGCAATTTTGCTTATTGGTCCAGTTGTGAGAAATTTTACTTTCTTTATGTTGAAGTGTAAGTCATACTGAAGGATGTGGATATAAATTTTTGCTATGCTTCAGCCCATTGTTGCAGCCACAGTAAGTGCTTCATAGTAAGCACTTTCTTCATCAGTAAGTGCTTCAAAACCTCTTCATTAAGCAAGCAAAGTTGTATCATTTGCATATCACAGGCTGTTAATGAGTCTCACTCCAATCCTGGTACCTTGTTCTTCTTCTTATAGTCTCGCATCTCAGATTATTTGCTCATTATACAGAATAAATAAGTATGGTGAAAGGATACAACCCTGACACACACCTTACCTGATTTTAAACCATGTGGTGTCCCCTTGTTCTGTTGAAATGACTACTTATTGGTCTATGTATAGTTTCCTCATGAGTACAATTAAGCATTCTAGAATTCCAATTCTTTGCAATGCTATCCATAATTTGTTATGATCCACATGATCAAATGCCTCTGCATAGTCAATAAAACACAGGTGAGCATATTGCTGGTATTCTTTTCTTTCATCCAGGGTCCATATGACATCGGCAATGATATTTCTTGTTATATGTTCCCTTCTGTATCTTTCTGACTTTGATATCTGTCAGTTCCTGTCCAATGAGTTGTTGCAAACATTTAAAAATTATTTTCAGCAAAATTTATTTGTGTGTAATGATAATGGTACTGTTTAATAATTTTCACATTGTGTTGGATCACCTTGCTTTGTGATGGTGATCTCTTTGAGTCTTTTCATCCTCTTAATAGTGCCTTTCACTGTTCTTTCACCAGAACAGCGAACACAATACTACAGAAGAACAAAGTGAGAGGACTGACATATCTCAACTTTAAAATTTTTAAGAAAGTACACTGATCAACACAGTGTGGTACTGGAGAAAAAATGCACAAATAGATTAATGGAAGCAGAATAAAGAGCCCAGGCAAGACCCACACAAATAAAGTCAACTGAACTTTGACAAAGAAGCAAAGGCAATTCAACAAATAGTAGTGGAACAACTGAACCTCCATGTGCAAAAAAAAAAAAAAACAACTAACAAACAACTAAACAAACAATCTAGACACAGTCTACAATTTTCACAGAAGTTAATTCAAAATGGTTCACAGACTTATATGTTAAATGCAAAATCATACAACTTCTAGTAGATATCATAGGAGAAAATCCAGGTGATCCTTGGTTTGGCAATGAGTTTTCAGATATTATACCAAACATATGATCCATAGAAGAAACACAACAAACTGGATCTCATTCAAATTAAAAACATCTGCTCTGCAAAAGAAATATAGATTTTATTTGTATATGACTTATGCCCAACCACTTAAGTCTAGTTTAGAGCTTTATAATTGATTCTCTTTAATTTTCTAATTATACAAGAATATCATTTGCAAAGGGTAATTTTGCTTCCAAGTTTTATAATTCTATTTCATTCTCATATCCAATGGCAATGGCCAGTAATCCCAGAACACTGCCAAACAATAGTGATGATATTGGCCATTCTTTTTAACCCTGACTTTAGTGTGTGTGTGTGTGTGTGGGGGGGTGTTTCAGGAAATTAACAAATAACCATTTTATTGGCTTTCAATAAAGATACCATAAACTGTTTCTGTACTTCAAAATTCTCCTGGGTTTTCTTCACTGGTTGCCTTTGTCCAGTAACTGCAGCCCTGAAAATTCCTTCCACTTGTTTAAAGCTAAAAAAGCAAAGTTCTTCAACCATGGCTTAAAAAGAAAAATTGGAGTGATGTGTAGGGCGGAAAAAGCAGCTGGCTAAACCCCACAGCAAAAACCAAAGCAGAGGGTTAGAAAAAGTTCCACTAAGAAAGTCACTCTTTTAGAAAGAAGAATAGAAACGCAGGGAGGAGTCTGGGCTCCCGCCGCCAGTCCCTTGTCGGTGCCACCCACGGAGACGAAATGTGAGCCCGGTGGTCAAGGACTCCAGAGCGCGGTGGGGAGAGACAAAGGGACCTCGGCTCCCAGCGCAGCCCAGTCTGGGCCGGGGCGCGTCCCTGGGTCCGCGGAGCAACCGACCCGCAGTCCAGGGTCTCTTCGAAGGCCCCCTGAGCAATGGACCTGTCTTGGTTTCACTCCTCTCTAGGGAACGTTGCTCTCTCTGTCTGACCGCCTCTAATCCTCTCCATCCTCTCCGGTTTCCGGGCTCTCTATCTGATCCCTGCCTTGTCTTCATTGCGTCCTTCTGTCTGTCCGCGCGCGCAACTCCGGCCACCGGCTTGGATGGACGCACCGAGGCTGCCCCGGCGTCCACTCATCTTCTTTTTGAAGTTGATCCTGATCGTTTTCTATGCAGGTCAGTGAAATAGGACAACAAGAAAAAGTGGGCTGCGGGCTGCCACTTGGGTTACGTTGACGCGGTTTGGACGATAGGGACTGGAGACCTTCGTGGAGAGCGAAGATCGCACTCACCCTGCAGAACAGAGACTCGCGCGCTAAATTCCTGGTCTGGACCTCCACGCGGTTTGTTTTTGTTTTCCTTTCCTTTCTTCTCCTCTTCTGTCCTTATTTTCCTTTCTCTTACCCTTTTTGCTTTTCATTTCTTTTGTTTTCTCTCTTGGCGAAACAACTTGAAAACTCTATTTCCACATTTAGAGGATTTTACTTCCCCAGGTAGAGTGAAATGTATCCAACTGTATGCACTACTCAAAAAGAATCGTGGACTGAGGACAGGAGGTGAGGCACCTGAAGTTGAGAGGTATTGTTGAAGTTCTGAAATAAACAAAATGAGTGACTTCCATTTCACTACAGACTACCCACTGCTCAACCCATTCTCCACTTGTTTTTTTTTTTTTTTTTCCTTTTAGAAAGAAGCAGGCTTAGCGCTTTCTTTTTACTTGTTAAAAGAGAGTTCACAAGTGCTCAATACTGGGCTATAGTATGAGCTGAGTTTAAGTATAAGGTTTTTGAGAGACATAGTTTCACCCAGAGTCTAATTTGTCTTTATTAATTCGGTTAAGCACTTGTTTATAGGTGAAGGGCATCTCATTTCCCTCCTTCTAATCATTCTTAGGGGAGCTCTGGTAGCATAGTGGCTAAGGCACTTGACTGCTAACCAGAAGGCTGGCGGTTCAAACCCACCAGCCACTCCTCGGAAGGAAGG